>NW_009599601.1:29196-58086 GCF_000690535.1 Cariama cristata | reverse complement strand
TGAAGTGGGCTTTTTTTTGTTGGGGTGTAACCACCTTGACTTACCCTAAGAGCTTAATGCACACTGGGTGATGTTAGAGAGGTCCTTACCTGTACGTGCAGACCTTCCCATGAAGTGAGTGAGGTGATGATCCTTGTGAGTAAGGTTTGTTGGCATGGATGAAGACAGCAGGTTTCAGCCTTTAGAATGACCCGATTGGCTTCAAAGTGTTAAAATTGAGAAAAAGTACGTTCTGCGTCTGTAATGACTTAAGCGTCAGGACAATGAGCGTTCTTGAAATTTCACAGGGTTTTTTTGTTTTTCTTTTCAAGTCCCTGAAAATACGTCTGTACGAAAGATTGCACTAAGTATAGACAGTGAGACACTGAGTATAAACGGTGACGGACCCTTAAAAGGTCTAAAAATCATTACTGAGCTCACATCTGACTGAACCAAGTAACTCTATAAGCTCTAGAATTGTGATGAATTTTCTACAGGCTGCTGTCAGCATCTCAGGAATTGTTTATCAATTATTTACATAATTGGGTAAGCCCCCCCCCAATATGAAATTTTGAAATTTTATTACCTGGGAGTTACCTTTCCTCCATCCGTTCAAACTCAGCTTCTCTCCCCCAAACCGAGCTAATTTCTCTGAGTTTTTTTAACATATACTTGCCCTTCTCAGGGTCGCATCTTCTCCTCAGCTCCTTTTGCAATCAGAAGAGGTGGGACAGATCCCCAAACTTAGACATTCTTGAGTCATTATGCCCACCCAGGGTCAGCCCCAGCATTCAGAACAGTGGCTGTTAATTAATCCTACGAGGCCAGGCCGCACAGAAGATGATAACGATAGACTCCTTTTTATGAGTCTCAAACTTATGGTGTCTAGCAAGTGCTAGGTTAGAGTTAGGCAGACTTCATTAGCAAAAATCTGTTGGCAGTAGTAAAACTTGTCAGATTTGGGTCCTGCAGCCTTTACTGCCACCTTTATTTTTAACACCAGAAGCCCCCTCCATCAGATGCAGCCAAAGCGAAGGAGAACCCGGCCATATTAAGAACAGCATCTTGCCTCCGACTTGTTTGAACTCCTCACTGATGTAGGAGTAAAGGCAAGCTGCTCGTGGTCTTAAAGCCAGAGGCAGGGCAAAATTTGGTCCCTTGTATGGCTGGGCTTCTAGCAGCGCATCATTTCTTAGTGTACAGCTCCCACATTAAAGGCAGAGGTGGGATACGGGCTGAACCTGTTGCCTTTGTGGATTTAAGAGCAATCCTGGATTAAGAGCCGATATTATCTAATGGCATGTAATGACTTCAGAGCTGGTAAGACTTTCATACCTGCTCTGCAGGGTTAGGAACGGGTCCCATTTGTGCAAAATTCTTTAAAATGAGTTGTGTTGGTACTGGCAGTACTTTGATATTATTATGGCAGATGGGAAATGTAACAAAAGTCGCCCGGGATTGTTTGTGTATTTAACTTGGATACAAGTTGGGTGCCCTAATTGTAAACCTCGACACCGTGTAAGGAGATGCCTGCACTAATCCCCTGTGTGGTCCTATACACGGGGTCATTTAGGTAAACATCGCCTTCCAGAGAGTCAAAACAGACTGGTAATACTCACTGGGGGAGAACAAGTTCTGGGGATGTTCGGAATGAAATCAAATTACCTTCCAGCAGGAAAAGCTTTTGAGAGCGTGTCTAAGCACCGTTTACTTCTGCAAGTAGTAGAAATAGAAAAGGGCTACATATAGCTGGTTTGGTTTATATATGGACTTTGAACTCAGTCCCAGTTCTATAGAAACAATTGTACTGATTAAAACTTTAATCGCAGATGATCGGTTACTTATTAAAGTGGAGCGATTTGTTTCTTGGAGTCCATGGCTAAGGGCTTGGGTTTGTAAACCGGCAGCGGATCGGAAAGGGTGGAGGTGTCGGCACGGGGCCGAGAGAAGAGGGAAAACCCCGCAACGCCAAGGTTTGTAACTCCGTGTTGGGGGCAGAGGGAAAGGTGGGGCCTGACGGAGCAAGGACCGGGAACCAGCCCAACAGCAGTTTGCCCCAGTTTGTCCTCCGTCGGCAGCGGACACGTGTGCCTGCGGAAAATCATTGAGCGGAGGGAGGAATGCCACAGTCACAAACATTACACCGAATTGCTGTAAAACTTCTGTCCGAGTGCTACGGGCATGTCCACGGGGGGCAGATGGAATTCTTCTGGTGTCCCCCCCCATCTCTAACTCCGTGATGCTGTGTTACAGAACTTAGTGGCAGGTATGGACGGTGCCGATATCGACCAGGCATCCCGGGAGATCCTGGCCTTTTTTTGAATGATCCAGGAACAAGAGCCTGTATCTACTATATCTGTGGTTGTAGTTGTTAGACGAACAGTAAAAGTAGTGTGTGCTGCTTACTATAGTTATTATACCTTAGTAAAACGTGGTGATAACAGTTGAGCTTGCCCTTGCCTGCTCTCTTCCCTCTAAAGAGTGGGACACAAACGGACACCCCAGTGCTTTGTTAAACTATTAGTATCTGTACTATTAGCATCTCTACATACTTTTGTGATCCGTATCCAACATAGTGGAGAGCAGCTCTGAGCTGAGGCTCCAAGCTTGTGTCACTTGGCAAATGATAACAATTAATTTTCCAAGCTCAGTTATATCACTGTTGTCTATCTCATTCGGAGATGAAAATATTCTGCTGAGGGAGTGAAAGAAAAAGGGGTTTCAGAGTAGGATCATAAGAAGAGTGTATTCTGAGCTATTTCTCGTCTCCCTCTCAGGCAACCCTCCCAGTCACTACTGAGGAAACAAACTCAGCTGGGATGAAATAGATAGGAAGCCCATCGCTAGATGGGAATCTTCACTGCGGTCTGGCGAACTTCTGATCCAGGAAGCAGCAGCATTGCAAAGTTTAAAATAATTCATACTGTCTATGGATTGCTCGTAGTTGCCTAGTAATAACGTAGGCACTCGCGTTCGTGTGCCTGTCCACGAATGGAGACAGACAAAGGGGGGGCACAGCAGTGCTCCCCAAGGGGCTGGTCCTCGGGCAGGAGCTAAGGCAGCTACCTCCGTGGTTCAGGTAGGGACAGCTGCGGATTGCTTCACCTGGAGCATGGATTAGGATGGAATAATGAGTGTAGGAAAGGTGCTTGAAAGGAGCCTGCAGTCGGGAGTGATGTACTGGCAGAAAAAACAATATACCAGTCATAGGCGGAATGTAGTGACCAAACATCCAGCTTCGGAAAGGCAGATCTTATCATTGCCCTTTTTTCTGACCTTTTTTTCTGCTAAGTGGACCAGGTGTTTCTGAAAATCTTGAAAAGTAATCAATGTTTTGCTTGAATTCTCTCTGACACCTGTATCTTGAGATTCTGCTGTAGCTCCCTGATGGTAATTAATATTGTCTGCCCTTCACAATCGTCATGCCATTATCACCGGTCGGTGTTTCGGCCCGAAGAACAGGATGGCTTTCTGTGGGGTTGTTGGGGTTTTTTTCTGTTGGAGAAAGTTAAACAAATATTGGTTACTCTGATCAGGATCCCAGATTGCATTCTAGTGGTGAAAAGCTTTCTCCCAGTGGCACTAATGTGCAAACAAACAAAAAGCTCAGTTTTGAAAAGGAGAGTAAAAAAAAAAAAAAGGCAAAATTAAACAGGGTTCTGTGGGATTCTTCTTTTCTCTTTTACTGTTCTTCATGCAAAAAGACTGCAAATTCAAATGGAGGACATGAATACTATGCTACATAATGACTAATCTTAAAAGGATACTATAAAAAGCAATGGCTTTTCTCAAATGATGACGGTGAAGTCAGTGAAGATTTAATTCAGAAATTTTCCAGGGCTCCAGGGCCCCTTTTTTACACATAAGACGAGACCTGCTGCTCCATGGAAAAATCACTAGATATCTGAGAAAATCAGTCAAGGTGTTATCATGGAAACAGTGGGAATTTCCAACAGAGGCTAACGAAGGATCTGATGTTACCTTAAATTTGCATAAACAGAAGTCAATTCATTAACACTTGTGTGTAAAACAAAAATAGTTATGTGGTTGGGCAAAAGTTTCAGCTGGATGGATTATTATTTTTTTTTCTTTCCTAGGGGAAACAGGAAAGGAAAAGACCAGTAGACTGGTTACTAATCTGATTTTGCACGGTTTTGGGAGGAGATGAGTGTCCCTGTTGGTGGAGGGTAGAGCTGGAGCGTGGATCCTCTGGCACCAGGGAAGCGGGGTGGCTGTCAGCTTAGGGGAGAGCGGAGCCCCTTAACCTAAAGCCAGACTGACTGAGAGTGATTGATTTTTTTTTAAATTTTTTTTTGTCTACTCTTAAGCAGTCATTTTGCCTTAGGAAAGAAACTGGAAAACATTTTGAAGTCCACGGACTGATGCTTTACCTCTGGTGTGTTGCCAGTGGGATCCTAGCCCAAAGAGGAGCGTATCGCCGTGTGCCCAGGGAACAGACCCTGCCCTTCCGTAGAGCCCCGCGGCTCTGCCCATGGAGTATTTCCCAAAGCGGGGTCAAACAGCAGCGTGAATCTGGAAAGTCACTGTAATGGGTTAGGTAGAAAATCTTCTAGCAAAGAAAATAATGTGGACAGGGCAGTGTTGCATCTTAGCAAGTCCTCATTTTCTTAGGCTACTGGAGCTACAATTCAGAGGAGCCTTTAGGATGTCCTCTGGGCACGGAGGAATGAATTAGATATCACCAGGTCCCAACTTCAGAAAGCAGAGAGGTGTAAAAGTCCTTTAAATCTTCCCAGCTCAGCTGTCGTAGAAGCATTCTGGCTCTTGGGGAGTTAGCTAGCCCTTAGGCTGGGAAATGCCGAAGGATATTCAGCCCTGAGTATTGAACAGACTAAAGGGTCACTATCGTTAATGTCACTCTCCTTCCTCTGAAGCATCAGCTTCACAAAAAAACTTCACACAGTTGAAAGACTTAGCTTTAGAGATGAGTCATTAGGGAAACGATAAAATATAATAAGTGTGCCGGGGGGTGTAGGAAGGGGTAGAAGTAATGTGATAAAATATTTGTCAGAAAGATGATACTCTGAGAAGAGCTGTATGGAAACAAGATGACAGAATTATTCCACCCTGAAAGGCTGGTATTTCACAACAAGCGCTGAACTTTTTATAACACTGCAGCACACCACGGCATCTCCATATTTATTAAAAGAAAATGTTAATCCTCCCCTTGAGGTTAATAATTAGGGAGTATCTGTTAAAAGCCAGTAAACAGGCTGTGAAGGTTTCTTCTATGAACGCAGATTTCTGCTCAAGCTAAGCAGTAGCCTTACAAGATCTCCTGTTTCGGTACTCTGAAAAATAGCGTGCCAGCTTCCATCCAGTCTGTAGGGACGGGCATCCCGGTTACAAACGCAGAACACTTGACAATTCTTAGTTGCAGCACCAAAAGCCTTTTCGTAGAAAGGGCGAGTGATATTTCAAAGGGTCACCCCGGTCCGTGGTAGGGCAGAATAAAGTGACCTGGCTTTCAGGCCCCTGCCTGCTGTCCAGTCTTTCAAACAAACCTCTTCATGCCATAAGCATGGGCACCGCTAATTGCAAATGTGCTTTCACCTACCCCAGCCAAGGGCTGAACAGGCTTGGGAGACCCGTACCTGCACATGGTGACTTCGGGTCAGGACTGTGCAGAATTTGTGCTGTCGGCCTCGTGCCTGAGAACATAGGGTTCACGGGGCTAAATTCAGTCCGGAGTTTTGGCCATGTGCTAATGATGCTGGAAATGCCTGAGGGTGCACTGCGAACTGTGACTGAGGAATAAAAGCTGCTCGTTCAGTTCCTGAGAAGTCAAGCAAGCTCCATCAGGAGATGCAGAGGGAAGTTTTGACAAATGGGTATTACAGAAGGATTGACTTCGTTAATTGAGCTGCTTGTGCTTTTGGCACTTAGGAATTAATCCAGCCTTCATTGATTGTTTAAGTCTCAATTAGCTTGATGCCTAAGAAATGGAAGGGACAAGCAGTCTCCTCCTGCCTATGGCAGGCTTAGACACTAATAGAGAGATGCTCTTCCCTTTGGTGAGGAGGGGGGGTCTTTACCTCCTGGCTGGGTTCAGCGTACGCCTCGGCTTTAAGGGAACGACTCAGACCTCAAGTCACGGGGCCACTTCACACATCCATAGTGCAATAAAAGCAGATACCATCCCTGTCGTAAGGCCTGGGAGCCTTCCCTCAGAAACACTCTTGTATGAAATGGTCTGCTTTGAGAGTTGCTTCCAGCTGGACCGTGCTTGGCCATTATCAGAGAGACATGTGCAGCTGATACTGGGAAACAGCAGAACAGTATTTATCCAGTGCAAAAGATGCTGCTAATACGAAGGGCCTCAGGGGAATATTGCTTGGAAAATGTCTTTTCATAATAGAATGACCTATTTTAGAGTTACAGTTTTCCATGCTGGAGGAGGCAGGAGGGTGGCAGGAGGCTTGCCAAAGAGAGGGACAATAAGCACCCTCACACTTGCTCACCTCACGAGAAGGTGAGTGGAACAAATGTATTAATAAGAGAGCAGATGGAGGGTTTTAGCTGGGCTCCTGCATGCTGGCTATTCGTATGTGTCTGCTGCATCCGAACCCACACGCCTGCAGGAACGTGAGCAGACTGCCCGACCGGCAGCCAACCCAAACATGCAGATGATGGGGAGAGAGCCCACACGATGTCTGTTTGTGCCACTCCTCAAAAAGCCTTAGGAGAAGAAAATAAAGTAAAAGGAGGACAAAGCTAATAATAGTTTTAAGTATCTACCAAGAAAGCAAGCTTCAATTACATTATACTTCTAATCCTATGATCCCAAATGGTGGGCTGTGTAACAAGTGTTATTTGCTGTTATTCATCAGTTCCATCTGTGCGGATGCTCCAAGACAATCCATGTGTTGTCGCTTCTCCAGTAGCACAGCCTGCCTTCTAGTGACTAATGAATCCCACCTACTCACCCTCGGTTTGTCTCGTATTTTGTCTGTTGAAACCTTTCTTCTTTTTCGATGTGATTGATAATCTAACTTCAGCAATCAAATTAGTCTTTAACCACCACATGGCTTCAACTAGTTGGCAAAGCCACACCTGTTATTGTAAAATCACACCAGAGTCAGTACCTAACATGCTGCTTACAAAAAAAAAAAGAAAACCCAAAACTTAATTAGATGGGGGAAATTTGACCCTGCCGTTAAAGGCTGTCATTCCTTTGATGCAAACCCCATTAATGGAGCTGCTTAGTTTATGTGAGGTATAAATTTGGCCTTTTACCAGAGGCATCTAAGCAGAGATACTAAATTGATATGAAATTATTCCAAACACCATAGTTGCCATTCTGACGTGAAGCCAAACACCACCATCCTTTCAGTCATCCGATCTCAGGCAGCTGATTCACGGCGAATTGAGGGCAGAGATGAATGGAGAGAATATTTAGCCGTGGTACCTCAGCCAGCCGGCAGCATGCCCTTTGTAATCCTTGTCCTCTGCAGTCTTTAGTGATGGTCCTGAAATACTCCTGGCTTCTACAGAGCAACGTTGCCATCCTAAACAGCGGATAACGTTGATAATGAACTCTCAAGAGTTAAAAGTTTGACTGTACCGGGGTTTCTGCAAATCCAGAACCCGTCTCCAATGCGCTTTGCAGGGATGCAGTGCGCTGTGCAGAAGGCTTCACGCCCAAAGTTTTCTACGCAATGGTTTGTTGCGACAGCTTTGTATCGTTGAATTTAAGTCAAAACAGAGTGGTAGAACATTTGCAGAGGAAAAGCCGTGGAATAGGTCTTGTCGTGACCTTCTCAGGTCTGTGTCTGGTTGCAGAAAGGAGTTTTCTGATCATTTCTGTGCAGGCTTCCTGATGCTCCTTTGAATCTTTTTCTGAGTGGTTAATCATTCCCTTCTGCTTGTACCTTGAATGGAAACAGGAGTGTAAAAATACCTGTCTTCTGGCAGACCAGAGGGTGGCTCTCACTAAGCTTTTGCACAGTGGAGTTAAAGGCACAGTTAAACGTGGGTTGGGGTGGACCCTTTAGTTTTGGAGAGCATTTTGAAGAAGAAATGTGCACGAAAATATATATAACCCCTTGAATTAATGCAGTATTCTTCCATCTCTCCTTTCCCCCTCTTGAAGGCTGACTTTGTGTGTGGTATGTGGAATTTCATCCACGCACTCCTCAGCTGAGCTCCATAACCAGAATTTAACTGGGATAAATCTCCTGTAGTCATCTACTCTTGATTTTAAATTCTTCACTGCTGACGGTTGAAATGGTTAATCCGTCCTATACCCTTAATGACTAATTCTGCCTTTCCTCAAAGAGGGTTTTCTGTTTGTGACCGAAAAGAGGGCAGTCTGGGAAGATGGGCTTTCCCCTTCTGCACACAGGCATTTTTTAGTGAAGTCTGTTTGCTTTCGGTTTTTTGCTTCTTCTGTCCCTGTATACAGAAAAGTACTTTCTGTATAGTCAGAGAGCAGCTTTTTGAATCGTGTTTGCGGTTAGTCACCCATTGAAAGGAAGAGACCTAACCGATTACCCAAAAAAAAAAAAATAAAAATCAGGAAATGGGAAAAAATACCCATCGGAGGCTTAGAAAGGCAGAGCGATGCTTACGATGTTCAAGTTCAGCACGCAATGTGAGGTAGCAAGAGGTATGAACATGGTCACCATCACAAATATTTAAGCAGTTTTAAAACTGTCTTTCAAAATGATGGTATACCATGGTGCAAAGCGTGATTTAAAAACGTCCGTTTTTTACGAACAGTTTCCTGGCCTTGAGCTATGTGAAGCTGTGAAATGGTCTGGCAAGGAGCACGGAGTAAGAGACAGATGGGGAATCAGTGCTGGGAGGGCATTCAAGCCTAGGTCCAGGAGGCAGAGGGCCAACAAATTTCTGTATCACATGGACCAACCAACTTACTTTCTCCTGCACGTCCTCTTTTTTCGGAAAGAGCAGCTCTCCCCTTTGCCTCTTACCTCCTCCTGCCTTCTGACCCGGCCAGAATTCACTCGGTGCTGTAGAGCCAGGGCAGCCTCATGAGTGGAATAAAGTCGTTGAGTCCACGTGGGAGAAGGCTGGTGTTCCCGGGATCAGCATTTAGCCTCGTTCTGCAATTTTGTGGCAGAAACGTAGGACTGCGGGATGCTAACCTTGACACTCAACTCGATCTAGTTGCTACCCAGGGAGAAGACCAGGGGGCTAATGAATTTCCAGGGGTTGTGGCTTTTCCCTTAAAATAAAGGGCAAAGACCCCACACACTAGGGGGAGAAAAAAAAAACCCAACTCATTTTCTGTCCTCCTGGGAAAGGAAAAGGGTGAGTTTTGACATGGTGATGGGGGATTTTCCAGCCCATCTTTGGTGCTAACCAAACATCTGTCTGTGTTGAACCACCTCCCGCAGCAGTCTGCATTTGCAAAAACATCTTTTCTGCTGTTGACTTGGAGTAGAACCAACCCAACAGTTTTCTGCTGGCTGCCCACGCCTGTGGTGTAGGGTTGTTAATACAGAGATGAGGGAGCAGAGGGAAGGGAGGTGAGGTGATGCTCAAGCTGTGGTCACGACCTGGACTGTGCTGACCAGCAGCTGGGCAGGGATGGAGGGGAAGGTGCAGGCTCCTCAGCTTGGTGACAGCCAAGTTTCTTGGAGGGGGGCCTGAGTTTTTGATAAAATGGTTATACAAGGAGTAGCTGATAAATAGCTCTTAGTTTCCTAGCTCTATAGCCTGGGCTTAATTGATCTTCTGACCCAACCTGCCTCTCTGTCCACAGGCTGCTTCCATTCGTTCTTGGTCTGCTCCGTGCCCCTTGCTCGAGGACGCAGGCTACAGGTTTATGGGAAGGGTCACTGGGAACAAATTGCCAGCCTTGCTCTCTGCAAGCAGCAGCTCCCCTGTAAGAAGAAAAAACCGTAATCAAGTGGAGTTGCTTGCTCAGTATCTCATTGCCTGCTGCCCCGTTCAGGCTGGATGTCCTCCTCCCTGCTGTCAAACGTTCATAGCCCATCCATCCCATCCCATGCCCTGCCCAACCTTTCTGAGGAGCAAGAGCATTAACAGAGCCTTTTCCAAAAGCACTTACCTCCCTGCGTGACCGCTTAACGGATCTGCAGTGGTTGCAAGTACCTTTCTTGGGGGTGGATGGCCTTCCCGGGTTAGTTACGTGCTTTGCTTGTTCAGCTTTGAGGTGGTGCTTTTGGGGGTTTATTCTTCACAGGTGCTGGCAGCAGCATATTCTGTACACTTGTCTGGTTTTCTAGCTTGTGCTTTAACAGAGGTACCAGCCTGCTCTGTGGATTCAGGCCTTGCTGTATGGCAGCAAGCCAGCAAGGGGAGATGCTCCTTTGAATATTTTGTGGGTAACGTTTCAGAGGTGGATCTCTAAAGGCAGATACCTACGCCCGTGATTGCAAAGAGTTTTCAGTAGTAGGTGATGAGATGGAGGAGAAGGGTGTTCTGTAGTTAAATCACTGGCATTAGACACCGACTGCTGCGTAATTTTCTCTGTGACCTTCAGCTGTGTTAGCCTCCAAAGAAGAGGCAGAAAAGTACGGGTTCCTACCTCTGCTCTGTATCTTGCCTGCTTAAGCTCTGAATGTTTAGTACTTGCTGCCCCGCGTGTGGCGTCCAGTGAAATGGCAGAATATGTTAGGGCCTTCTGTGATTTCTTGGATAAGGACAGGAACAAAAGAAATTGTATTTTCAAAAATAGCGAGCAACTCTTGACTCCCACTGGCTTTACTGATACTTCTGAATATTCAGCACTCTTGAGAATCAGACTTCCTTGACTTCAGCACCTAGCTTTAATCGCCCGGATCAGGCTAGATGACTATCTTTATGTTAGCAGATATCGGATTTTATGTGTCTATGCACGTCTATCTGCAATCACGTATGTAAGCATAGTTTGTGTTAATAAAAATTGTACCCATAAATAGGATGTCAATAAAAATCAGTTGCGGCAGGAAGCCTACCACGCAGCCACAGCTGCCAGATGACTGGTTGAAGTATCTAGTGCTTCTCTTCTAGAAGGTCCTGTGTGGAAATAAACCATCTTCTCTGGATTGTCATACTGGCTCTGAGGTTGCCGTGTGTTTTCTCTCTCTCCCAAGCGTGCCTCTGTGCATAAGGCAGCTATGCTCGATGCGAGTCCAGTAATTAAGCCCTAAGCTGTGAGTGATGCTTTTTCACGCCCCGCCAGCTTCCACTCCAGCTGACTCAGAAACAAGGACAAAGCAATTGCTCACAGCTGTGCTCCGGCAAGGTACGGCCTGACCTCGGCTGGCTTCTCGGATCTGCAGGTTAAATGTGCTGGCAGCTTGAGCAAGGGCACCTAAAATTGCTCTGAAGAGGAGTGAAAAGGAGCTGGGCATTAGGTGATGAACTTGGTAATTGCTTGGGGCTACCACATTGCGCTTTTTTTTATTATTTTTTTTTTTTAAGTGTTTGGGGGCATGCTTTGGTTTTGTACCGCAAAGGAACCGCGTGTAGGTTGAGAAACTTGTGGCTTCACCCTACGGTGAGCTGGAGGGCGAGGTGCCGTGGTGAGGGTCGGTCGCCTGCCCCCGGGGCTGTGCGCTTTGGGCTTGGCCGGGTGGTCGAGGCAGCCGGCTTCAGTAAACCCGAGACTTTGTTAAACCCAGATGTGATGTATCTTGTTTGAGCTGTCATTTTAATTAATGCTAATTTTAGTCATTAACCAATTTGGCAATCATCCTGAGGGACAGTGATTCCAGTCAAAGTTAATGTCCTTTATCAGTGCCTCCATCACAGCGTGCGTCGCTTCAGTCACCTGATAAATGGAAATGTAAATATGCCTGGCTTAAACGCAGAAAGAATGAGAGGAAAGAGGTGTGCCCGGCGTTAGGCTCAGTGTAAACCTTGAACTCCAGCTCTGGAAGATCCCAGCCCTCGACAGGAGTGGGGAGGTGCTGTAAGCTGCCGTGGCCTTGCAGAGGTCCGGGGTAGGGACGGTACATCTGGTATGGATAAGGCAGGGATATGGATACGGCTCTGCCGCATCGCAACAGGCAAAGCTTTGGCTTATGACGACTCCGGTAATTGACTCCCAATGTTATTACTAGCTTTGAAAGAGTTTACAAAATAAGACATGCTGGGTCTGTGTTTCCAGCATGTTTAAATGAACTAATTTCCAGATTTTGCATCGCTATCTCTTAAATGTTTGCTGTCTTGAGGAAGTATTTGTGGTTTGAGTTTGGTTCTGACACAGATGGGGCTTCCCAAGTCTGACACTAAATAAGGATTTGTCTTATGAGCATTGTGATTTTTATTTTTTTTAAAAAGAATTCAGAAGCAGAGAATGTAATTATTCTTAAGCCTGTGAAAATCCATGTTTAAAACATGGTATAAAAAGCTGCAGGCAGCTGGGTACCTTCATCCCCCTTGTTGGGGCTGGAAGGATAGAAGCACATTGAATCTAAGGATAAAAATTCATGTTTTGAACAAGCCATTATTGGGAGACAATTCTCATAGAAGGGAAGATGTTTCCTGTGATTATTAGCCTGAGAGATTTTTTACACCCCTGGGCTGCCTGCGAGGGCAATTCTGAAAAGCGATTACCATCAGACACCTGTGGGATAGACTGCAAATAAGGAGTTGTTCCTAAAATAAGCCATTGTACGGCACAGCTGTTGGTGTTTTTCTTTGCCGCGGGAAGGCGGAGGTGTTGAGAGAGCGACTTGGCGACCGAGTCGGCTGCTTCACCCGGGAAAGCACTGCGGTCTCTTGGTTCAGGCACATCCTCGTGGTGGCTGGAGACGGCTTCGGAGCCTCTCTTTGTCCCAAAGAGCGCTCTGGCTACATAGGGAACTTCAGGACTCAAAGTTAGTGAGGTAAGGGTTGGGGGTTGACTTTTTTTTTTTACCAGTGTCAAGTTGGTATCGGTGCCAGTACCTCCTTTTTCTCAAGCCAAGCACCAGAACGATAACTTTCTCTCAATTTTACCTGATCAGATCTGCCACGGTGGCAGTCGCTGTCATCTGGGAGGCTTCTTAGATGTGTCTTTCAACCCCTTCTCTCAGCTCTGGGCGGAGGCTGCAGAAGACATGGTGTGGTTCATAGGTGTCGTATTTGACCAACGTGTTCCTATCTAGCGTTTGCCGTCCTTAGGGTCAGGTGGGTGGAAGCCCTCAGGCGGCGGCAGTGCTGTGTGCGTGGTTAGGCTGTGCCATCATTTCTGGATGTAAAGAATGATGGTGTCGCTGATTATCGTGACGAGTGTCGTTTTTTTCTGGCTTTGCAAGGTGCCATTTAGGATGTGTCATCCTGTCCCCACGTGGTTGTTAGCACATCCCGCTTTCCCCATGTCCCACATGCTGTGGCTCATCAGTTAAAAAAATAATAATGAACGAGGCGGTGGTCTCTGGTTTGGTCCAGTTCCACGGGGGTCAACATTCAACAAAATAAAGCGTATGGCCTCAAGTAAAGAAAAAGAAGACTCTGAGACTGAGACGACAGCTTTTCATGTAGTCATGCCACCGAAGTCATATCGTAAGCTCGTGCGAGTGAGGTGAGCAGGTCAGAGTCCTTAGCTGGCTGTACAGGTTTGAGTCACCGCGCTCAAAAGAGCATTTACCAGTGTTGTAAAGACACCACTGAATTGCTCCGATTTTTATCTCTGAACGTCCTGCAGCCGCTTGGTTTCCCGCAGAGCCTCGATAGGCGGGACAGAGAAGCGGCCCCGCGCGCAGCGCTTCCTCACGTGCCTTTTTGAGGTGGTGTTCGGCAGGAGGGGGTTTACGAAGGAGATTATTTTGTTCTTTTGACTGCCCTTATTATTGCCGATGACGGACAGCAGCGGAGCGAAGTGAGAACGTGAAGAAACAGGAAGCAACTGCCGAGGTGGCAGCAGGAAGAAGGCAAGATATTTTTAACTGTTTTTTTTTTGTTGGTTTGAGGTTAGGGTTTTTTGGGGTGTTTTGTCTTTTTAAAGCCACTGTGATAGCTCTTTCAGCTGCCAGCCTCTGTATTCATTTAGTTGTGTTTCTGATAGCCAGGAGGCAAGAGCAGACATGGTGAGATCATCATCACGCCTTTCTTAGGTTAATCACATGCTACGGCAAATTTCTGTTACAGTAATGACTGGTTAGGCTCTGCATCCGTCCTCTCTAATTACATGCCATTTGGAGTAGCTCTTTTCTGTTAGAATAACGCCTGTAAACGACAATGGATATGTCCTTTGCCAGGTGCTTGTACGTATAGATCTATTCCCTTCTCTAATACTGAGCCCAGCGTCTTCATTAAAATAATATGATATAGGAGGAGAACTTAATGTTTCAGATGGTGCAGAAGAGTTAAACGTGATCATTGGGTTTTACCTTATGCAAAAGACATTCCTCCTGCTATCAGCTCTTCCAAGGCAGAACTTCCTTACTTGCAAGGCTGGTTAAACAAAAAAGTGCTGCTACAATACGCGTCTCTGGGCGCCGATAGTCTGGTTACTGAGCGGCAAATCAGGTCTAATTATCTGGGGTGCGACCACCGCTACTGGGGCTGCTTCAGCCGTGTGATGAGCGCTTGCATTCAGCGCGCTGGGGGAATGGTCTTAAGGAGAAGGTCGTCATGAAATTCAGACAACTTGCTTTCAAGGATCTGAAAGCATGTTAGAAGTAGGTAACATCCTTTGTCCCATAGAGCCACCCTTTCCAAGACACACCTCCTCAGCAGTAGTCATGTTTTCCTGACCACAAGAAATGTGATTTTGGTCTTGGTCCAGCTCCCGAGAGATGGACGTCCACAGAAACATCACCGTCCTGGTTGCTGCTGGTTGACTGGGAGTCTTAGCAGAGAAAGCAAGAATTGCATGGGCACTACACCAGCATTACGCTTTCACCCCTACAGTGAGTGATAGCCTACAGCCTGTAGTGATTGCCTACAGTCAGTGTTGCTTGTTGATTTGAATCCTCACTGCCTTGGCAGTTGAATAGCGTTGCCCACAGGTCCCAGCGTTGTTCTTCACTCCTATATAACAGGACTCCAATGGTAAAAATGAGACAATAATAATAAATAAGGCTCCGATAATAAAAATGCTTTTTCAATTCTGTAATTAGTTGGGTTTGCATGCTTTTCTCTTGCATAAGACTTATATTTCATTCTGATTTTTATTAATACCTAAGAAAAAGCACTGTAAAAAATTACCGCATTGATTTGGATTACTACAGTGCCTTTGGCTCCTGCCATCAGGACGGCCTAGTGAAGAATCTAACGAGAAAATAGCTCCCATGACTTTGACAATGAAATCATTATAAAAATCTTATTCTCATGAACTAACTCATTTTCAGAGTCACCCCAGGCAGTAGAATGACCCAGCCGGTGTTCGAGGGCCAAGCGAAATGTCTGGGTGGTTGTGCTCTGTTGTCCCACGTCAGAGAATAGGTCCACGTGGGTTTTTTGGGGGGCAGAATTTCCTCTGTCAACGTTGTATGTCAAAGGCTTGGTAGCAGAATTGCTTTTAATGAGCATGTGTGGGAGTCATTTAAGTGTGTTTTTCTAGTGATGCTGGTGAAAAGCCACTCAACAGATGGGGAGAATTCATGTGGGGGTTCAGATCAGAACTAATTCACTTAATTGAAAAATTAGGAATGGTTCCCCTGTTGCGTGGGTATGAGTTAAAGACAGTGCTCTGGTGTGCAGATTGCCTTTCCCAGGTTTTGTAGAGTGAAGAGCCAAACAGATTTGCTCTGCCGTCTTTATTTCTTCTGAAGCTCTTTGCCGAGCAGTACGTCTCATCCTAAAAATGGAGGTTGATTTTGTTCCATTACTTGTTTAGCTGTTCTTAAATAAACTCTGAATCTAACAAAAAAAAAAAGTGACCTGCCTGATGGTATATACTGTTTTGGTTTGCATTGGTATTTGGAAAAGGAAAGATGAGAGTAACAGAATTTAGACCGACAGATGCCCAAAGCCATCTGCTCCGCTCCTCGTGGTCATTAGGCGTTCGTAGTACGACAGCGTGAACTTGGAACGGCTCTCCTTTCCTTCAGGACTACCTTGGCTGGCTTTAAAGTGAGCACAACACGAAGTGAAGACATCTTGTAGGCGGACACAAACCTCCACCCGTTTGCAGTCTGGTTTACATAAACCGGACGCTTCTCAAAGAGCGTAGCAATCATGAGCCTTGGTGGGAAGGCATGTTGGAGGGAGGCAGGGGCAGGATCACGGTTTCCCAGGGCTGGCTTAACCCGGCAGACTCTGTCTGTCTGTGGTTGGACAGAGCCCAAAGAGAGAGTGTAAAAATAATAAATTATTAATATCTGGAAGACATAAAGCTTAATGAATAAGTAATAAGTTGCAGCATTTTCCTTTTCTTAGAAAAACAGGCTGGCTGTATTTGTTTTAATTTTCCTTTCATTGAGCGTTCTTCTCTTGTTGCTTTTTCTAAGTACCCTAAGGTGCTGAAATTTAGGATTAATTTTATAGAAACTAAGGAGGCTATACTGCTACCATTCAGGCTGAGAGAGAGGAGGAGAGTAGGGATGTTTTCTGGAAAGGGCTTTTGCTGATTTTGCTAGTGGGTAGGGAGGGTCTGGAGCAGCGGAGCGATTGCCCAGCCCCTTCCAGCAGCCTCCCCCGAGTAACGTGGCGAAGGAGAGAGACCCCGCCGTGTGCCTGCAGGGCCGTGGGCATGCAGAGGTACAGGAGTTTTCCCAGCATCATCCCTCTGGTAACATAAAACTAAATGTGCAGGGTGTCTCCCAACTCTCATACCTGTGCTTTGCTGGCAGCAGAACCTGGGGAAAACCTTTTAAACAGAGGTAGCCTGCTGTTTGAAAGATGTCTGGGGTGGGATTTTGTCACTGGCCGCCACCACTCTGCTGTCGGTGATGGGCCCCCAGCCCGTGACCTCTAGCAGGGTCCGAGTTGGGCAGTGCGAGTTTCCTTTGGAAAGCCCAGCCAACGAGCCCATTTGGAGATCACCTCCTCTTTGAAGCGATGGTTTCTCTGCAGCCCTGCCCGGACTTCAACCTGGAGAACTCTGCTCCGCCTGCTTAAAATCCCTCCCCAGGGTTTCGCTGGGTACAGCATGGGCCCCTCCTGTCCTGCGGTCCTGCAGTGGTCCCCTTCCACTTTCACACCCCCTGCTTGTAAATTGGTTGCTACATCATCGGTGTCCCCTTTTATGAATCGAGCTGGCTTCCTTGTAATTATTTTTCAAAGGCTCCGAAGGTGAAAGCAGTAGGTATGTGCACAGCCCTGGTGCTGTGCGGTGCAGTAGCTTCTCCTGGTGCCCATCTGCACCACCCAGCAGGTCGGTGTCCCTCCGTGTTCCTTCTCCCAGGGAGGTTTGGGCTCATCTGCGTTAGTCCGGACGGACCTCTGCCCGTTGTGAGCACGTCCTTGCCGGCAGTGGGGTTAGAGAAGGGCTCTGGGTGAGGAGGAGGGGGAACTGGTGCTCGGCGAAGGTCCGGGATCCACTCGGGTCACAGGGTGGGGATCAGATCTCTTCTTCACCAAGGCACAAGAGGCAAGGTAGCACCTTGCCGGCCACAGGTGCCTTGCTAGAGGGTTTTATCACAGTGAGTTTATTTTGTGACCTCCAACTCCCACACAAAGTCTGTGCCCCTTCCCGTTCATCCCTGCTTTCACTTCATATTTCTCTTTTTTTTTTTTTTTTTTATCCCTCCCTCTTGGCATGTCATTGTGTTTTCATTAATGTATCAACAGGAAGGCAGCTGTTGTTGCTTTGTGCGTAGTATTGTCCTCTCCGTGCAGACCTTGGAATTGGGAGATCCTTGGAATCCGTGTCTCTTGCGTGACTTTTAGGCAGAATCAGGTGCTTCACTTTCCTCCTTGCCTGCAAGTATTTCTCTCCAAACTGTAAAATCAATCAGTTCTGGGTACTTTTCCCTCTTAACCTGACTGCTGCTAACACTGTTTCTTTCATCCACAGATTAGCTTTCCAAGAAACCTGTTGCCGACAGCCTGCCCTGTTGTACCCACTGCCCAGCGAGAAAACCCCCGAGGAGAAGCTGAGGGCCAACCGCATCCCGGAGGCAGTCCATGGGGACTGTACCAGATCCTCTGAGATCCGCCGAGCTTTCCCTGGTCACAGCTTCTGCGGAGGAGGACCACCTGGGAGACCTGCAGGCTGCTAAGCCCCAGCCCCCCGGCGCAGGGAGGGCCAGCAATGGTTTCCCATGCACCCTGTCTGGCTCTGCCGGGGTTTGCTTGTTCGACCTGAAATGCCCGGCGCCTACCGGCACGCAGAGGTGTGAGCGATGCGACGAGGATGATGCTAGCCAGCAGGAAGCCATTCCTCCAGGGCTCACCAGCAAAGCTGTGGAGGGGCATCCTGCAGCCATAGAACCTGCTGGTTGCCCCCATAGACCCTGCTGGTTGCCCCCGGCCAGCGGGCAACCAGGGACCGGCAGCAGGAGCCCCCTTGGCGGGGCAGGGGTCCGAGATGATGCCAGCCCCCCAGAGCTCCCGGCAATTTGTGCAAGGCAGCCAGGCAAAAACAAGCTCCCTGACGCCAATGGATGACTCTTCCTTGAAACCTCATGGGACTGATGATCAGCTGGCACTTGAGGTGTTAAATTATTCTTCCCCAGGCGACCCTGTCAGGGGCAATGAGTCCTGTTGTACTTCTCAGGCAAACCTTCTGCAAAGAGGGGAAAAAGACGGGGGAGCAGAAAAAAGTGGTCCTGGTGCGTGTCAGTCAGCCTCGCCAGCGAGGCACACCGAAGCTGACCTGGGGAGAGACCCACAGACGGGTTTGGAGGCAAAAAGCGGGGCTGCAGACACGACCCAGCTGCATCCCACGGATAAAACCCAAGCAGTGCAGAGCGGCGAGGCGCCAGCCCAGCCTAGCCACGGGAGTCCGCATCCCGTACGCAACGTGGATGCCGAGCTGGGGAGTCCAGCCCCCGCCCAGCTCTCCAAATTCAGAGAAATGGGTACAATGACGGCTCAGCCGGAGGGCAGCTCTTTAACTCAGGAAGCAGTAAGCAGGACATGGAGAGATGCTGAGGTTCAGGCCGTGGCTACCGTGGAGAGCAAATCGGCCTCCACCAGTCCCAGCATCCTTGCTGCCTTCTTAAAAGGGAATCCTCCTCCAGAGGAGAAGGAAGAACTGCACATAATTTACCAAGGGGGTATGGCACTGAGCCAGTCTGCGCTTACTGACAGTTCATCCTCCCAACAGAAGTCCCCACGTTCTCCTGGTATCACGTCAAAATCGACTGTTGTTACGGCTGTGACTGCTTCAGCCCAAACCCACCCTGTCAAACTGCCTGGGGTCCCATCTGACATGCTGTGTCCCGCATCACCGGATAATGCAAAACCTCTTCTCCCCTTCTCCCCTGCAGCCGTGACCTCCCAAGGGACGTCTGTGGGTAATGCTGAAACGATGGGTGCAGCCCCTGAGGGCGAGGATGCTGCTCGGCTGCCGACGGATGCTCCAGCCCCACCAAAGCCCATCCCTGTTGCGCAGCTTGCAGTTGACTCCAGTAATCAAACTCCGGCACGGTCTGGGCCTGGTGCTGGTGAACCACGCACCATGTCTGCTGCCGCTGTCCCGGGAACCGAGAACAACCTGCGAGATCTTGTCCGTGATGCGGGGAGCAGCCGGTTACCTTTACTGTGTAGCACAGGCGGTGAAGCCGAGCAGAAGGAGGTCCTGGGCAGCTTGGGGCAAAAGGCTGTGCACAGTAAGGATGCGAGTCAAGGGGGGGCCGTTCCCAATCATCCTGGGGCAAAACCGAAGGAAGAAAACTCAGTGGTGCTTGATCCTAAAGGAGGGATGAATGTCAGCAGCCATCCTGCCGCTGTCCCCATCAAGGCGTGCTCGGAGGATGCAGGTGAAAAGGAGGAGAGCGGAGGCCAGGGAGATGCTGGCCTTCAGGCAGGGCTGATGCCGGAGCTGGGGGTGAGCTCTGCACGTCTCACCCCTCCCTTGGAGGCATTGGCTGCTCCCCAGCAGCGAGGGCTCCAGGCCAAGGAGTCCAGACGTGAGCTTCACACAGCAGCTCTTCCAGCTGCAGCTCCGGCTTTGCCAAACCAAGAGGAAAACAAAAAGCAGCCCACCCCGGCCATGGAGGCGAAAGTGCAGGTGAAGCAGTCCAAACACGTCAGGGATGTTGTTTGGGACGAGCAGGGCATGACGTGGGAGGTTTACGGTGCTTCCCTCGATCCAGAATCCCTGGGAATTGCCATCCAGAACCACTTACAGAGACAAATACGGGAACACGAGAAACTGATCCGGGTCCAGAACAATCAGACCCGGAAATCCATTTCCTCGGATACATCCTCAAATAAAAAACTGAAAGGGAGGCAGCACAACGTGTTCCAGTCCATGCTGCAGAATTTTAGGCGTCCTAACTGCTGCGTCCGACCCGCTCCCTCGTCTGTGTTAGACTGACGTGGTTTGCAGGGGTGCGTCGATGTCTGCGGTGGTAGAGAGAACCCTTCCCCTCAAGTCTCGAGTCCTGCTGTTCAGTTGTGGTGTTGGGGTTGTGATGCAGCAACAGTGGAAAATGATTCCCCTTTGTTTTCTCAGTAGCCCCACGCTCCATCACGCCGTTATCATTGCCACAGCTGGTGTAGTTCCACATGATGCCCCCATCCCGACTACTGTCAGATGAAAAGCTAGGCACTTAGCAAAAGCACAAATGTAAATTGCCACCTTGCTGCGGGGAGAGCGGCACCTTCTGATAAAGCAAGAAGCAGAGAGATTGTCGGAATTATTAAGGGAAGTTATTTGTGTGCATCACGAGGTCTTATACAAAGGGGTGGGCTGGGGGAAGCTGGGTGAGGCACAACTAAGGTTCAACAGCTGTAAAGACCTAAGGCAAGACAACTTCCCTGGCGGGTACGTTACCCACGCTGAGGCAGGTCGGTGAAAAAACATTGCCCGCCGAGCAGTCGCACGTCTGGGGATGCTGTGGGGCACCGTTCTCCTGCGAGCCCCAGAGAGCCGGGTCTTCCCCTCCCGTCGAACTGAAGAGCCAGGGGGAGAGGGAGGATCAAGGCGGAAGGACGATCTCTTTGGGAGAAGTTATCTCGGTGGGGTTCGGATGGCTAGAAGGGGAGGGGAGAGAGGGAGATACCCTGTGGGCTTTTTCCCCCCTGCATCAGCCACCCCTAAGGTGTACGCAGGCGAGGCAGGGGGGAGCACGTCCGTAGATGGACCCGCAATCGACAGGACAGGGCCCTCACTCGCCCTGGGGTGCTCCGGCCAAGTCCTTCCCATGGCGCTGAGCACCCCTCCTCTAAATCACTCTTTAAAGTGATGTGGATCTCTTCTCTCTTTCCAGAGATGCACAGTAACGTTTTCCCATAGGAAAACATTATCCTGTGCATCTGGGTCCATGAGCCTACATGTCTAGCGTGTTACACTGATGGGTTTTTTTTCCAAGTCCTTAGCCAGCTCTACTTTCTTTTTTTTTTTTTGCAGTATTTTGGTGCTTTTCTTGCTGCCTTTCATAAACCAAGTACCACTTGTTTAGCCTGTGCGTATTTTGTTTTGCCTAATGCTCTCTATATTATAAACCATTATATTGTTAACTTGAAATGTTTACTTTGCAGAAGTACTGAAATCCTGAGACAATCTTTGCTGTATTTCTAATGTTAGAAAAGTTGTAGAAATTGCTAATAAAAGGTAGCTTAGTGACTGTTTCTCCAGAAGCGTGATATACAATAATGTCTCAAATGTATGTTGGTCACATTTCTCACCTTAATAATATTTTTCAACCTGGGAAATGTGTTTCCCACTAGCTTTTTATTCCGTCCACTAGAGTTCATGATGGGAGCTGGGGAACTCCTGCAGTTTGTAGAAAATTTAGTTTTCAATCCTGCAAAGCACTGAGGATTTGGATATTGTAATCCTGCAGAGTACTAGAGTTAAGTAGGGGTTATTTTTATTCCATTAAAGATTTTTCATGAATCATGATCATAATTTATTTCTGTCTCTAGTGCCACATACCTGACTTACTCTGTAGATCTTACTCTTACAACTTACTCTCTAAATCTTACAGCTTTACACAGTGTAAACAAGTATTAATATCTTTTCTCTTTTCTCTTTTTCTTTTTTTCTGTGAAGCAGACCTGAGGTGGCCCCCTGTTATTTAGGAGCCCAGACTTTTAGAGTGTATCAACTGCCAAGCCTTCAAAGCAGCTGGTTTGGGGCAATTTTTCCCCAGCAGAGAGGTGAAATACTGTAAGATACACAATATTTTAACCCAGTTCAATGAAAGGTGTTGCCCCTAGGCGTAGTACTGGATTGACTTCTAGTTTTCTTCTGGTATGTATTTGGGGGCTTTATGGCACGTCCTTCTTCCGTTGCTGTATGTTATTTCAAGTCCTCTCCCACTTGATGCTGAATTGCTAATTCTGAAATACCGCATTAAGCTGTCTGCCCACCTCTGCCTGCCGGGGGAAAGTCTCCCACCTTTTTTTCTGTTGGTACCGCTGTTTCCATCCCCTTCCTAGCAGTGTCCATGTGAAACTTTGTGTGGGATGAATCTTGGCAGTATCGTGAGGTCAGGTTAGTGGACCAGGTTGGTGTCTCTTCCCACGTTGTGTCCGTGTCAGCCCTGAAGAGGTTCCCCGAGGTGTCCCTGGTGTTTGCCGTGTCCTGTCCAGGTCCCGAGCTTTGCTCTGCTCCTCTCACCTCCCCTCGGCCCGCTCCCTCGCTAGCCCAGCCCGTCTTCCCTCGAAACCACGTCCCGTGGCTCGGCTCGCATCCCTCTCTCCCGTCCCCTCGCTGCCACGTTGTGAGCCAGCTTACTCTGAACTGTCCCTTTACAAATACGCTCTGTCTGAATATGTAAATGGATGGTTGTTGGGTTTTTTTAGAGGAGAATAAATGGCTGTCACGCATCCGCTGATTGCCATTAACTTTATCCTTTAGCTTAAGCTCTCCAAAATATTTCTAGTGTATGGGTATTTTGGTATATTAAATATGGTATATTGCTTTATTGAGACCAAGCTGGGCTTGGCAATGAGTGAGCAGGGTGCTGGGCCAGCACTGGGATTAACTCTTCTTTTGAGGAATGGGAGATCTCTCCTGGGCCCCTGCAGATGCTTCCAGCTGTGAGTCTTCACCAGCCGGTCCACCCACACCTCCCTCCCCACTCCAAACAACCTTTCTTCCAGGAAAATGTCATCAATACATACGTACAGGTTATGAAGTGGATGCATCTGAACAACTGCGTGGGCATAACTGGCAAAACCGTAGTGGTCAGCAGAGCCCTGTGCTTCTGGATTCTGGGAAAAGATGAGCAACTGCAAAATGTTGGTGCTGCTGCCCGGTGGGCAGGCACACGTTTGAAACCAAGCAGTAACGTGCCAAAAACCAACACACAAAACCGAGTCAATCACCAGCGCATCTCATGGAAAATATTTTCAGTTTTCACTTTACCTTGCTAGGGCAGACTGTAGGCAACCTGCTAGTTTAACTGGTAATCTATGCTTTCTCCTGCGTACAGTGTCTAGATGACGATGTGAATCCTCGTAGGGATGATGGATCTTTCACCAGTAGCAAAACAGAGCCATGTTTTGGGTAGCAGTTTGCAAATATTATACATGTGAGTGGTCTTGTAGCAGCCAAGAAAGACTGTTCTTGGTGTCACATCAGTGTCAAAAATGAAAGCGTCCTTGGAGTAGCGATATAGGAGAGGGTAGGGGAGATGATCCGTGTGCCACCACCCTGCTCCCTTTCTCTGCCCAGTGACTCAGAATCACATTGCATTGGCTGGGTGGTTAACAACCAAGGAAATTCACTTGGGCTAATGAAAAAGAGCGTGCAAAACAGAAAGTACTTTGTCATTCCCAAGAGTAAATCTGTATGAAAAAACATAACAAAACCCCAAATCTGTGTTGCAGCCTAGCCAGTTGAAGTAACTCTTAAATTCAGTTTGTTGCCAGATGCGAAATTTTGGGAAACAAGGTAATTGTCAGGAAACTCTTCCCTGTTGGTTCTGGGCAGGTTGACGTGGCCAGAACCGTTAATAAAAGCTGTGAATGGGAATGGAAGAGTCACTTCTCGTTTCACTTCAGGAGCTTTCCGCTAGGAAAGATGAGAATAAGCATGTTTCAGTTTAGCCAGTACAAACCCTGAGTTGAAGGAGAATCTCACTGGAGGCAATTTGCAATCTGGTCCTGGATTTCATGGGAGGCTGTGACGTGCCCCACTGTCTGGGTGCGCATGGTTGGTGGCTGCCAGCTTTGCGTGGCAAGTCCTGCCTCGGTTCTGCTGGCTTGGTTTGGAAAAAAAGAATGGGGAAAGAGCTGGAGGGACAAGGAGGAGAATATGTCTTCTCCATTTCAGAGGAAGAAAACCTTCTTTTCAATGCATAAGAAGGAATTGCTGAGAAACATGGGGATGGAGGGACCAAAAGAGAAGTAAACCAAAGTTGATGTAGGTGCTTCACGAGGCATTCCCATTCCTCTGTCTGTAAAGCCAATGTTTTGCCCATTTGTTCCTTCTGAGCTCACGCATTTTTCATATTGTTGGTGTGCCATGGCTTTTAGGAAAATGAACGTTTCCAAAGGCTGTATATCTTGCTAGTATGTATCGCTACATCCAAATACAATTCAATGAAACCACTGGGGAAACCACCTCAGTTTATTACTGCTACTACCACGCAAGAGCTTGTAAAATGCTCCGTTTGGCGATGTGTATTCCAGGGATTCAGAAAAGGTGAATATATGCTCTAAAGATAACACTAGCTTTTGTCTTGAATTTCATTACTATGTTGAAGTGTTAAAGTTAGGCGTGGAAATCCAAATGAAAATCAGTGTTGAAGCTGATGGGAGATTTAAGTTGGCTGCCACTGGTTTTCAGTTTGGAAACTTGATGGACTCTACCATATCAGTGTTTCATTACTCACCGCAGTACATGCAAGGTTTGTATGGTCTTAGAAAGTTAAGGGCTATGGTCTGAAGGAAACTCTCCCCTCTTCCCCCCCTTCATTTTTGTAACATCTCAACCTCTGCTGGTGTATTTTTCGGTGACTCTGTGATGCCTGTATGAGTGGTCAGTATTTCCAGTCATCCTAAAGATATGCACATAGATCCTTATCCAAGTGCTGCACGCTGCCAAATATCTCTGGAGTCACTGGATGCCGTGGTGATCCGTGGGCCTGAAAGTCAGGTCCTGGATGTTGAAATGGCTGCAACGTTCTCTTAGGGGCCTGAATTGTCCCGCTTGAGTCAGTGTAGAGGTTTAAAAGAAAGAATGAAGTATTACAGCTGAATTGAGCCAAACCGAAATTAGCATCATCCCTTTTTATTATTTTTGAAACTCTGAGATTTATTGGTTTTTCTGCTTTGTGCTTTTCTGAGCAGCTCTTCCTTCCCAGAGTTTATAATGTGGATTTTGCATCAAATCCTGGCAAGGAAGATTTTGCAATGTGAAACATATTTTTCATCATTCAGGCTTCTTTAAAGAAGAAAATGACGTTATTACCAAGCCCAGTCACACTGAGAGGAAATATTTTTTTCCTCTAGGAAAACGTTTGCTGTAGGCAAGCTTATGTGTGCCTGTGTCCATGTGTCAAAGGGGTGTGCAGGTCTCATGCATTACTCATACTCTTAAGATGATTTTTTCCCTTTGCCCTTATGATTGAATGCTGGAGAGGCTTAGGATTTTCCACAACTTTGAGGCAAGTTTAGATCACTCTGCAATACAGAAACAAGGATTTTCTCCTTATCTGGTCTCTAAAAAAATTCCCACAGCCGTATCTAAAAAAAAAACCCAGCAGTTGGCCAACCTCTGTGCCTAGGCTGTCAACAGAAAGCGCAGGGGCTGGGGTGTACAGAGACACCGGCTGGCTCCTGAGCTCTGTGGAAATCCACACTTGTATGTACAAACTGGTTTCTGCACAAAGACCGTGGGTGATGGCAAGCGTCTGAGCTTATTAGGGACAGAATCACGTCAACCAAATCCCCTTTGAAATGCTAAACGTTAAGTTCTTGTTAGCTTTCTGCTTAGGCTGACGCTCCCCGGAGCAGAAATAAATGACAATTCTGCCAGCAAGGTCTCCAGCAGTTGTCTGCGGCAGGGTACGAGGCCCTCGGATGCTTCTCAGCAGCTCCGCTACAACAGGCGACCCTTCTGCCCGAGGGTCCTCCGGACAACGCTTCCCTTAGCCCAGTTCATAACCAACAGTTTCAAGTACGTCAAACGCAAGTTTAGACATTGCCCTGAGGAATTCCAGTAAAACGGAAGAGACAGATCCATGCGTTCGCGGTACATAAAATCACGTCTGAAGTTGAGGGCTCCCTTGCACTCTGAAAAGCGTCGGGAATCTCGTCCCAGAGTTAAAGGGAGAGAGGAGAGGTGAACTTTGCATTCCTGGCTGTTGCAAGCACTACGGAAATCACGGCCGTGAAATCAGTCAGCAGCAGCAGAAAACCGACTTGGGGGCTTCTAATGACAACTAATATTATTGTGGCTTTATTATTTTTATAGTTACACTGACCGAACATGATGTACTGTACGAAGTAAAGCTAGTATTAGGCTTCCAGGTGTACCGTGGCATTCATTCGAGACATACCAACAGAGGTTTGCATGTGAAGAAGTCTTACGGTGATACTAAAGCAATGTTACCCGCCCGATCGAGTCCCTTAGGAATTTAATGTTTTGCTGTTTTACATCTCCTGGTTTCCATGCTGAGTACAATAAAATGAACACTGTCTTAATTATTCTGGGTCTCTGTTTGTAGGCTGACATGGGAAAAGACAGGACTTCAAAGCGTGGCTGTTCTGGTTAAATCTGTGACTGTCTGTAAGACAGAGCAGCTGTCTGAATTCATCCCTGAGACCTGGCGCCTTGCAGAGCTCGGTGCGGTAGAAGCCACCGCGCGTTGTCCCTGCCGGAGAAGACACCCGTCTGCTTCCTAACGTGTACGTGCCGGTGCCTTTCCACACCTGTACATGAGCACAGGGGGGGTTTTTTCGCACCAGCTGTTACTCTTACCCTTTCACATGAATTCACTCAGCCTTTCAGCAGCCCATTCCTCATCCAGCTCAGCAACCCAGGGGCTGAGGTGGAAGGGGCAGCGGTTTAACCCCGCGGTGTCACTGCCGTAGCAAATTGTCACCACCACCCACCAACAACCTGCACACCACGCACAAAGCCAAGAGCATCAGCGTCAGAGTAACCGCTTTCTTTCCCAAACAGAAAGTTTTATCTCAGAGCACAAAAGAGCATAAGATAACAGATGACGGCATGAAGTATTTTGACCCGGCGATGTTACAGGTACGGTATTTCCCTGTGCCTGTCGACTACTGCGGACCCCACCTCAACGTACCCTTCCCTATGGCCAGGGGAGAGGAGGGGGACAGACCCCGAGCTAACGTGGTTGCACGGTGCTTTTGCTACGGGGGATGTCCTGGGTGCCCACCCCAACCTGGAGCCCTCTTCCCCAAAACAGTTGTTTCTTCCATGTTTCTGTACTTGTGTTTTGTGGTTGGCTGCTAGGGTTGAGGCTACTTCACCCAACTGCCCGGTGCTTTGGGCAGTCGCGCAGGGTATTTTATTAACGAGCTTTGCTGGATTCCTTGTCGCGTGGTTCGGGTTGCTGTGTGCCAGTGCCTGCCGAAGATTAGTCCCGAGCCCAAACTGCCGGGAGCCGAGTGTTCCCCTACGGTAGCTGGGTTCGCTCCGCTGTGTGCCGCAATTGGCAAGCTCTCTCTGTAGGCAGGAAAACCGACGTCTCCCTTTCCTACTTCGTCCCTGTAGTCTTGGTGCAGTAAGGAAAAAGCCTAGAGACCCCCAGTCCCGGGCGGACTGACCCAGCAGAAGAAAAGGACCAGTGCAGAAAACAAGCTAGCGTCCTATCAAACCAATCATCACAGTGCACGTCTTCCATCTGACGCAGATTTAATGCCATATAGCACAGCAGTTTCAGGGAGATAGTGCCTTCATATATAAAGAATAAGCCTGGCTTCTTGTTCATGCATCAGCTGATGTACTGAGGCTGTGAGCTTTCCAACCAGCAGCACTACAGCCCCGGGTATCTGCTTCGCTTCTTTAACCAGCAAAAAAAATCGCCGTGGCTTTAGGGATTGAAATGCCATCAAAACCACTCTGCGGTAGGTGACGGTATTGTGAGTGGAAAACTTCAGATTTCCTCATCGAATTTCAAATTATTCCTTTGAGACCCATAAATGGCTAGTTTCGCTAGCCAGTGTTTTAAAAAGTAGGCACTGAAATCCGCAGCTGAGTATTTAGATAAATGTAGCCTGGTTTGTGAGAGGTGCAGGGTGCTCTTATCTCCCGGTGAGGCCAGGTCGTGGAGATCTGTGGACGCTTGATATCACCACAAAGCAAGCCGCTGTTAACGAGACACCTGTACATGTTAACGAGACCAGTGTAACTCATAGTAGGCAACTCACTAGTAATGACGGTCTGCATGGTTGGACCAGCAGAACATTGTCAGCACAAACGAGGACACAGTAATTGGATGGTAGGGCCCATCGCCACTCGTCTTTCAGCAGTGTTTGTCGGAGCGAGGGTACCGCGGCTTGCATCGCAGAGCACCCTGCTTCCTAAAGCATTGTCCTTCGCACTCACAAGAGTCAAATTAAGTGGGATCGGCAGCTTGGGAGAGCGGGTGCCAGCCTGCAAAGGAATTTGCCTTTGCCGTACCATCTCAGTGATGAATTAACTTTTTTTTTTTAAAAAAAAAAAAGTTTTCTAATAACCTGCTGTGGACTGCAGCACAAGGAAGGGATTTGGGTCATTCATGCTGAGGTTCTGCCTTAATTCCATAATTCTATTTATTTCTTTTCCTAATTAGAAACCTGCTCATGGCAGTGCTTTTTCTCTAAATCCACTTACGTAACATCAGAAAGACATAAGCCAGCTGAGCAGTTAAGGACGAGTTTCTCACGGACTGGTGAAAAACTACGCCGGCAGCTAGAGCCCAACCGCTCGGCACCTGCCTTTTCCTCGGCATCTCTTAGAAAATGGCT
>NW_009599601.1:26108-29165 GCF_000690535.1 Cariama cristata | reverse complement strand
CTGGTCCGTAGGAATGGCTGCCGGGCTCTGGAAAGCCCCCGCATCCGCGCTGAGCCGGGGACTGCCGGGCTGCGTCGCCTTGGGCTGGGGAAGGAGGAGAGACGGGGTCTGCCCGGGAACCGGCAGAGGTGAGGCACCCACCAAGCTGCTCCTCCTGTGATTTGGGAGCACCTCATGTTTCTCCCCTCACATTTGTGCCTTTTCCTTTTTTTAAGGATGGTTTCTGAGCTGTTAACTAAGGAGACAAATTGCTTGGGTTTAGTAAGTTTTCAGGTAAGGGAAAAGCCTCTGGGGAGATCCTGGCTCCGTGCAGTGGGTTACTCGCCCTTCTGAAACGCCTGGGCCCCCATGAGGGTTTGGATGCTCTGTAGGCAGAGGCTGGTGGACAGGTTTCCCTCGTTTGTCCTGGCTCCAGCAGAGAAAGGACGGGGAATAAATAGGGCTGACACTTGCTCGGGCCATATCCAAACGTCTCCCCGCACCCAATGTGACTGTATCTTTATGGATAGCAGCTATTTAAAGGAAAAACGCTGGCTAAGAAAGCTGAGAGCTGTACGGCACTTTAGGCACTGTAATCAGATGAGTCCTGCAAACTATCTGAGGCAAATGCAAATGCAGTATACGCTCCAATTTTGGTTAATGATGTGAAATAATCTTTATTACAGGTTTATCTCCTTGCCTTTACTGACATGGCTCTGCACGGTTATCTATTTCTCTCCTGGGAAAGTTTTCCTACCTTCCCTGCCGCAGAGCTCACGCTACAGCAGGCTGTACCTCCGCCTTCCCCCCAGCTTCGGCAGTGCTCTCCCCCCTCCCAAACTCACCCACCCCTCCAGCTCGGCTCAGCTGCCGTTGAGGGACCCTTGGGAAGAGTGACGGGGTTGGTCTCTCGCTCTCATCTCCTCTGCGCTTTTTGGACGTTGCCACCAGCGATGCTAGCAACTGTCTCGCATTTCTTAACGTGAGTTCCTGTGCTTTGGGGACATCTCCTGAGGTCATCAAACCGAGTGCAAGGAACACAGCCGGTACACGGCTTCTGCTCCCTGGGGTGGACGTGGGTGAGCGGCCTCTTCCCCGTCTGCCACCCATCTCACATCTCCCTCTGCCCTTGCAAAGCCACAGCCAGGTTCTCTGGCCCCTTCCCCCGTGGCAGCACAGGCGGAGCAGAAAGCAGTCCGATTTTCCCCGCTGGATATTTCCCTGAGACGGCACACTTCCCACAGGCACAGAGCTGCGGTAACCATCTCGTCACGTCCACTCCTTTGCCTGCAGGGAGAAAGTTTGTCCTATTTCTTTTGTGCATTTTCTTGCTAGCCTGGCTCACATACCGGCTGGAATAGCTGCTGCAAACTAATTGACGGCACTGCAGAGAGAGCCTACAAAATTGGGGGCAGTCCCTAAACGGTCCTGATCTCTGCTGAAACAGAAGCTGGAGCTTCTGTAGAACCTGCCCCTGACAAAAAGAGAGCTAGGTGGTATAGCTTACACAATTTTTTTTATAGCTACACATGTGGAGGTTGTGTCCAGCTTCAGCACAGCTGGTCCTTTCTGTCTCCAGCGCAGGTTAAAAAAGAAAAAGAAAAAAAAAACTCCATTGAAGCCTCCCTCTACTGAGGCACACGTCTCCCTTTTATCCGCCCAAGCACACGTAGTGGCACGACGTACACATTGCTCTTTCCCGGCAGCCTGCTCTGATCACACGCTTTTCTGCCATGGCAAGGCATCCACTACCAGCTCCAGGAGAGCCTTCATACTTCTTTAACTTGTTTGGCAAGTTTTACTTGAATAAATTATTTGGGTCTTTCAGTGCTGTGGCTTATTTCCTTAAAGGGTCATATGCCTAATCAAAACCAAAAAAACCTACCCACATTTCCAGATGCGAGGAGAAAAAAGAGGTTTGGTTTCAGTGTCCTTGTCCGAGAATGCAGCACCCACGACAAACAAGTACGAGTGGGAAGAACAACACGGCACGGAGCGTTGCTTTGATAGTAAAGAGAAAGGTCTGTAGGGGAAGGGATGGGCTGGTTTAAATGTCCCTTTTCCCAGGTGAATGAATGATATTTTGCAAAGGCATTTCAGCACTGTTAAACCAGTTCAGTTTGGCTTTCAGAATTCAAGTGATTGACATGTTTTCCAAAGTGCTGCAATGTGGATGAAAAGGAGCAATAGCTCATTAAAAGAAAAATACCTGTTTGGATGAAAAAAAACACCTCTCTGAGCAGCTTTCCTGTAAGACTGGTTTGTAACCAGCAGTCTTGGCAGGTTGGCCCTTGCCAGGGAGGACAGTGAGAAAGGAGGCTCCCATCTCTGCCCACCTTTGCAAACCCCAGGTGTGTCGGTGTCGGGGTGAAGCCCAGGAGGTAGCAGGGGCACAAGTGCTCTTCGTTAGTTAAGCCCAGTGAGCAGGGGGAGGTGGGAGGCAAGAGCCTGAAGGCAGTTGGTAAAGATGCAATGAATCGTAGCAGGGATCTAGGTATAAGAGTGGGCAAGGGTCCCTCTCAGGAGGGATGGGAAAGTCTCTGGTGATGGCTTGAGAAGAGTGCCTGTCTGGCAAGACAGCTGAGGGAATCGGGGGAGCCACAGGTAAGGTGTGATATTGGGTTTTGGCCTGTGTGGTGACTTTGTTCAAGGGGGACTCAAAGGGTTGTGAAGCTTGAATCTGGCAAGTGCAGAGGATGGAGGGCCTGGGTGGAGAGGGGGGATCCAGAGGTGGGACGCTGTGCTACATGGAGTGCACAGTGCTATTAATGCATAGCAAGGAAAAGGTGCGGCTTCTGGGGGAGGCTCTGACTCTCTGCACAGAAATGAAGTGGTTTGAGATGCTGGGCTGGACTTACAGCTCTTGCTTTGCGAGCCAAGACTAAGAACAGGTGGAGTTAGAGCCAAAGAAAAGCAGGACGGAGGAGCTGAGGCTGCAGCAGGTCCTTGTCCTTCTGTGCTCCCAGCAGCCAGGGCAGCCCAAAGTGGCACAACTCTCTGGTCTTAGCAGAGAGGCACACAAAACCCTCTAAGGGCAGGGTTTCCCCCAGAGCTTTTGTTGTCTCCCTCGCTCTCCTT
>NW_009599601.1:6787-26077 GCF_000690535.1 Cariama cristata | reverse complement strand
GTTGTTTGTTTTCCCGCCTTCCGTTTTTTTTTTTTTTTTTTTTTTTTTTTTTGCCAAGAGACACATAGCTGCAAAAAGAAATATGAAGCTCCTGGTAGATTGTTTACCTTAAGTGTGCATTGGTTTTAGTGGGAGAAAAATGTGTTGACTGAGTTTTGGTAGATAGAAAAGGCAGATGTCGATTGTTTGGGTAACCTTCCCGAGTACTAGAGAAATGTGACATGAAAGCTTTTACGTATATAAAAAGGTATTGTCAGCAGACTCCTTTTTTTTGCATTAAGACTTCAATAGCAGAATGAAAATGTGGTCTGGTAATGTGGATGCTCTTGGCAAGTTACATGGGATTGCCACCTATCTTAAATGAGATCTCTCTTAAATGGAGCTAAATTATGGAGTCCTCTGTCTCATAGCTCTCATCCTAGCTCTGCCTGCCGTGTTCGCCAGGGACCAAGCACTGCCTGCAGGGATACACAGCACACATCGACTTTTCACGCTGCACACAAACGCCCTAACAGTTCTCGGGAGCAGCACCAGCCATGGTGTCCCATCGATATTTAACTCTTTCTCATCCTCTGCTTTTGGCCTGAAGTGCGTTTGGCCTTGCAGAGTCTCTGTTTCTATTTGGGGGAAAAAAACACAAACAAAACAACCTGAGGTTTAGCTCTCCAAGCTGCAAAGATTACCCTGAAATTGTGCCTTCAGCATAATCGATGCAGCTGTATGCCTTAAACCTGCAGGTAGCTCTACATCATTTCTTGCAGTGCAAATGAATATCTGACTGAAGAATCAATTTTAAAGACCAAAAAGACTGTTGGCAATAATTGTGCGCAGAATTTGGTCCTCCCCTGCTGTTAGCTATGGTATAGCACAGAAAAGCTAGGAAGAGTGAAGGTCATTTTTATTTCTTTGAGCAAAAGGGTAAGACGCTTTGCTTTGCTCCTAAGTGAAGCAAATTAAATCTTTTTCCCTCCTAACTTTTAATGAGCTGTCAAACCTTGATAGAAACCAAGAAGAAACAGCTGATCTTGGCAGGACTCTTGCACTGCAAAGCTAATTGTCCCTTCTGGAGAGAGTGACCCTCCTTATGCCTATATGGGTACACAGCACGTGATGACCAAGTTTACATCCTCCTTGATAAACTGTTTCAGCAAACTACAGGCTAAACTGTATTTCAAGCCCAGGGGAATCGGAAGTGTCAGATAAAGTAAAGTTTGCCTGTTACAAGCAGCAAGACATCCCACCCTGGTAAATGTGCTCTTTGGCAAAGGAAATGCCTTCACCCTTCTGCGTGCCTGCTGCCATGGCTCAGGGCTGGCACGCTCAACGTCTGAGCTCCCCCTCCTCCCAAGATGACCTTTCTGAAGAATTTCGCAAATACATCACCCTGTCTCAGGGAAACCACTGAAACCCAAAGGAAGCATCTACCAAGCATGATTTCTTTAGGTCGTGGTGATATAGGGCTTGCATATAGCTTCTTGCTCACAAGAGCGACAAATTTGCAGTAAAGAGGGCAAATGTGGTGGCCCAGGGTTTAGTTCTCCCACATCTCACTCCGGGGATTAACACGCCCCGGCAGTGCTCTCTTTGCCCACTGACCCAGCAAGGGAGTGGACAGTCTCAGGACTGTTTCACTTTGTATAAATTGCCATCAAAATGGCCAACCTGGGAATTGTGGGGGCAATTTTGATTCTTACGTACTAAGACGTATCCCTTTTATTGTAGGCTATCCCAAAGCCATCAGGCAATAGGGAACCTTGGGCACTGCTGTGCAGGTTTCAGCTGGCGATCTATGCACTCTAGCGCTGCTCTTCTAAACCTTAATGTCTGAGAGACAGGCTCCTTAGTCTTCTAATTGCCTGCTGTATTTAGAGAAGGGGTTTCCTTGCATGTCACTTGTTCAAGTGCCTGCACCCTCTGCTACCTCCAGTCCAAGAGAACACCTTTCTCTAGGATGTGCTGATAGCAGGGGAGCCAGAAAATGCTGCAGTCGCACTGCAGGACGTTTTACAGCTTCTGTACTGAGCCTAAGTGTTTTAACCCTATTGCTTTCAACATGAAAAGTGCTCAGGTATGGTTTTGGTGGTTGTTGGTTTTTTTTTTTCTAAAGCCACTCAGCTGTAGATCAGCTCATGGCCTGGACAGGGTGCAATGTATGGAGGCCATAGTGAGACAGTGCTGGCTGGCAGCTATCGAATAGTGTCGGTGCCAGGGTCTAGGAAAGTTGCTCAACTAAAGCACTCGGGAGTGTTTCAGGCAGGACTGGTGAGCTCCAGCTCAGTCAGCTGGGTGCAGAAATTAGTTAACACTTTCTCTGGCATATATCAGACAGACAATCTGTTCAGGTGACTACGAGGGTCCCTTCTGGTGATGAAACCTGCAGAAGACCTGCTCTTCGCTAGATGGCATATATCAGACAGACAATCTGTTCAGATGACTACGAGGGTCCCTTCTGGTGATAAAACCTGCAGAAGACCTACTCTTCGCTAGGGTTTTCCATGTCTCAAAGGACGTAACCTTGCATAAAACGGTTCCTTCCAGAAGCTGAGCTCGCTCACCTCCCACGGGGCTCAACAGGGAGCAAAGGCCTCCAGGCTGGGTGCCCAGCAAGTGGAGGCAGACAGCCTTTGCATCCCTTTGCCAAGCAGCCAAAATAAGCAGGGAACCTCTGCTAATTAAATGCATTAAATAATGCTGCCTCCTGGAAGAATTTGTAAATCCATGCTTGTCTGTCAATCTGCCCAAGCATTGGCACCTTCCAGCCGAACCTGCAGGAGCATCACTAACAGACCTACGACGCATCGCAGCACCAGCTCTGACGTGGCTGTGCATAAGGCACAGCATCGGCACCGTTTGCTCCATGTTGCCCTCAAGCAGTACGTGCTTGGGTTACCCTTCAACGTCATCTCCGCAGTCCTGCGCTTACTGCTCGCAGCCTTACCTGCATCGTTAGGACAGGAGGTGGCCAAGGGAGGGCAAGGTTGCAGGAAGCCCACTGGAGCCGATCTCCTGTCGCCTTCACGTCGGGCTTTGGGCCAAACTGTCCTTGTGCAAGATGGAGGTAGCCAGGGTGGTGGCCAGCAGCCAGCTCTGCCTGGGACCTTCACCTTGCCCGAGCAGCCCCAGCTCCCTCCTGCCCAGGCCAGGCGGGATGTTACGTTAAAGCTGTCCTCTTCCCAGGATCACATACTGGGGTTGTAGAGAATGGTTTTTCTTTCGGTTTAATCCCACCTCTACTTTACCTTTTTGGTAAGACTCCTCTCTGGAAGTCTTATCGCTCCTTTGGCTCCTTGACCCTAAGAGCTGATCAGATTAAAGACATTCCTGAACTGTGGGAACTCCGGGGGGATCTCTGGCACCGGCGCACAGCAGCAGTGCTCAGTGGGGAGATTCTTACCAGGAAACCAAAGGAAGAGCTTTAATCTCCTTCTGAAAGCTAGAGGGAACCTGCATTTACCTATTGCCCAGCATCCTATTTGGCTTTTAGTTCAGCCAGCCCCTGGACTGCAATCACCAGTGCCCTGGGCATTGCTGTCGACTCGGACGACTGCCCTGGAATGTAATGAGACTGCAGCGTATCAAGAATAATAATACACATCATACTCCTCAGCTGCACTGCGTTGTTTTTATATATAAAGGACAGGGGCTCTGGTTTATGTAGCTTGCTCTAAAGAGACATATTGGGTCTGACTGATGTTAGATTTGAAAATCAAAAAAACCCAAGCCCATAGCTGTTAAACATACATGGAAAAATCATCTCTTTCTTCCTGTTCTAATCGATGGGCTGTCCACAAATGCATCTGCAGCTTCTCATGTTGGTGTTTAGTTCATTAAAGATTTGTGTCTGAATCAAACCCCACGGGCCAGATTATCAGATGGAGTTAATGAACATAGCGCTATCGACGGCAACAAAGCCATCAGTCACTTTACAGCAGCTGATGAATTGACTTTGATTCTGAATAACGCCATTCACTCATGCGCCTAAGACCCCAATCCGACCGACTTGCACAGCCGCTGTCCTGTAGACAGCGAGACTGAGCTTTGCACGTTTTGGGGGAGGTTAGATCCACCGTTACATTTTGAGGCTTAACTTAACTGAGCCTTTGCCAGAAATTCAGTGTTCAGAGTCAACAGAGCCCAGTTTATTGGGTGTTTTTTGATCTCCCAGCCCTGAGTCATTTTGTTTTGCTGTTCTGTTTTGGTTCCAGTCCTGGAGGACCAGGACTGCAGATCCAGGGGGGCAGGGAGGCCGCCCCTGCCCTCGCTGTAGGGTGCCCAGTGTAAAGGGGCTTTGCCCCCTTGCTGCTACCTGAGCGTGGGGTCACGGAGTGTTTGTGAGAAGCTGGCAGTGCTACCCGTAGGGGCATTCGGTCCCTCCACTGAAGTGCCCTTGATTTAATCAGTTATTCACTTCTCATAGTGTTTCTATTCAGGGGTGATGGCCGGGGGGGCATTGCTTGTTTGCTGTAGCTGTTTCCACATCTGGATGTGATCTTCACAACTGCAGCTGGCAGAGCCAGAGCTGGGCTCCTGAGCTCCCGCTGATCCCCGAAGCCTCCCTGGGGCTTTCCTTCCTCGCCATGTGCAGGGCCCTAAAACAAACCTTGCTGTGGCCATATGGCCACGCCACCCGGGTCTGCTGCTTCCCCTCCGCGTTGGGAAAGGCTGCAGTCCCGCCGGCACGCCTGGCTGCAGTTTGTGCCTGGTTAACACGTGCACTTCTCTGCATAAACCCAGTCCAACGCTGTGGTCTCTGCCAGGATGCCAGAGGAAACATCTCATAGCTACCATATGCTGGGTTGCTAACAACACTAAACAGAAGGTTTGGGGTGTTGCTGATCACTATTGAATGCCCTTTTAATCCCAATCCCATGGATGTGTAGTAGGCTAATTTTTCAGCTGTGGGTGAGCACGTTGCATCTCCAACAGCGCTGCCAGGGCAGCTCCTTCTCTTCACCAGGCACAGTCAGGGGGTTTATGCAAGCTGCCATAGTGAAAGTCAATGGTAATGGGCATTTGGCATCCCAGATCTTATGGGTCTGCTCAAGCAGAGATGGTTTGGGAGGCAGAGAGCATCTGCAAATTCAAGCTTCTCTCTGAAGATGTGCCTGAGCGAGACCAGTGGTCAGTAGCCTAAGAGCTAATAACAGCTTGAGGTGGCTGGGCTGGTAAGAAACAGCCCAGTTGTGGAGGTGAAGCTGGCACAGCCTGTACAGTCACTTGAAACAGATGGGGGAGTGGGGGAAATACCCAGTTTACACCAGTGTGGCTTTTGTCTCTGTGAATGCAGCACAATCAGGAGATGCTAAAGCTCCGATCTTGACTCCGGGTAGTTTTTACAGCCAGCTTGAGTGATGGGGAATAGCAGGCTCTGATGGGAGCCCCAAGCCCTGAGGGGATGAGAGCTCAAGGTCTGGGGCTTCAAGCAGTCAGAGGATTTGTGCATGTGGAAGCCAGAGGTAGTAAAGAACTCAACGTCAGGCAAAGTCATCCTTATTCCAAGGGCAAGCGTTTCCTCAGGGATTCTCTCAGTATCTCCTACTTTCTGTCTATAACGCACTGATTTCTAAAGCTTTCCATCTTTTACTGTGGGTTGTCAGTTTGTTGCAGAGGAGGCGGCTGTGGTCCACGATGGTATGTGGAAGAGGGTGTTTCGTGGATGAATTATATTGCCACTCTGCAGCAAACATTACTTGATTATCAATGTCCATTTTTTTGCAGTTTGCCTCTATAAGAAGGAAAAAGTGCACTGCTGCCTTAGCTCTAAACAGTATTTCCAATAGTCCTTAAATCTACTGGCTAACTGCTCCTTGTGCTACTCAAGGAAACATGTAGAAATAATTAGATGAGTGAACATATGTTGGTCTAAGGCATTAATAGCATAACTTTACCTCCTCAGATGTATCCAGATTCAGGGAAAAATTATGATTTTTTTCAGGAATTATTTCTTTTTTTAATGGACAAGCTGAGACTGTCTGTTCAGTGTTATTACTGTTGGGCTTAAAGCATAAGCTATGAGGGCCTCCTCTGCATCATTCCCTGCAGTGAATTAATGAAGTTATCCCAGTGCTTGAAGACCTAGTCAGATTCTCATTTGCTGAATCTCTAAAAAGATTAAGTGCCTTGCAGTGAAACTGTACTAATAAAGTAGTAATTTTAGGGAGGGCTAAAGGAACAGCAAGCCCATCATTTTCACCAGGCAGAATTTCACTAATCCTGCAAAATCCTGGCCTTTTTGAAGTCACTGGCAAGACTTCCACTGATATCAGAAGGGGTTTTTTTTTTGCTTGGCGAGTATGTTGTCTTTCCTTCTAAGCGTCTAGGAGAAAAAAAAATCAGAAACAAGTTTGTGCCAACTTAAGGCCCAGCTGAAAACCAGGTTATCTTGTCAGTGGCTTCCTACAGGGACAGTTACCAGGTGCCTGTCCTGCTGGGTCTGTAGGATGAGCCGGTGGGCAGTGACACATTGGCTGGGTAACACGTTCATCCAGCAGCCTGGAAGCCTGTGGCACAAGTTCAGAACAACATTTGGGGTCCAGAGCAAAAAGTCATCGCTGTGGTCCTTGAGGACCCCTCAGACAGCTCCACGTCCAGCGTGGAGCTCAGAGCGGGGCGACAGCCCTGACCGACAACCAAGGGGTTGTTCTGGTGGCTGGGCACGTTGCGAAGCGCTCGTCTTTAGAGGTGTCATGCACACATCCCCTCTTGCTGCTGGGGCACTGGGGATGTTGTTGACTCAGGAAGGCTATCTGCTCTTCATTCCATCCCTCTTCTTCACTGCAGTGCCCAGGACAGCACCTGGCAGGTCCCCGATGAATCTTCCCTTTTAGCGTTCATTTCTTAAAACATGCTTGTAAACTATTAGGTCTCCAGGTGCTACTTCTCACGCGTTGTTTCTGACAAAGTGAATGTGTGTCCCCAGCTAAAAACTGCATGGCTAAGCTAACTGGGACCAGTATTTATGGATTAGCCCTAACTTCAGCTTTGCCCCCCATGCCTTCCCAGGCAGACATGCCTGTATACATCATTTCAATGGGGAGAGCATCCTTCAGATTACACGGGCCTCCTTCCTGTTTGGATAAAGCTTCTGCAGAGCAGTGAAAGAAGCTGTGTCTATGGGATATAAATAGACAACCTTTCTGAATGAAAACATGTCTGTCATCTTTAAAACAACAGCAGTGAGAAACAGCCCAGGGATATGTGTGACAGATGCCCTGTAAGAGATACCGCAGGAGCCATCTATCAGCACTGCCTGTCCACTGTTGTATCTGGAGTACCTTCGAAACGAGACAAAATATTTTATTCTGATAGAGGAACCCAGAGCAAAATTAAAAATCTTTTATGACTTGAACCAGATATATTTTCATTACAAATAGAGCTCAGATCTTATCTCATGATTGCTGCTGACTCTGCTGCTTCCTGACAGTTTAGGTGGTTTTTCTATCAACACGATTTTCCTAAATCTTCCCATCAGTTTCCAAGTCTGGGAAGGATTTTAAGACATACTTAGCTCTAATGCCAAGGATGCAGGACTTAGAAGTCCTGTTACTTCTACTTGACCTAGGCTATACATATTGGCAATAGCATCTTTTACATAAACCAAGTAGACAGAAGTTCCCTGGTCTCTTTGGAAGAAGCATGATTTGGCTACAGAGTGCAAATGCTACCAAACCAGTGAATCCAGGAACATGATGACAGCTAGTAAGTGTTTAAAAAAAAATCTTTCTAGCCATGGGCAGATGAGTTAGAGAAACAAGATATCAAGAACTGCTAAAATTTTCTACAAGAGTACCTTTGTGGTACTTCAATTTTGCCCCCAACCTTGGAAACAAGAGTCGTGCTATTCCAGCAGCATTTTGAGGCGACGTTTTCACTTCGTGAAATACTGCCACTGTTTGCACACGTATATACTTTTATACTGGGCCTCTTCCTACTTACCCTGCCACAGAGACACTGGCTGCAGTGGGCTGGGAGGGTAAACACCTTCATTTCTGATTTTTTCAAACATCTGGCATTTAAAATTTTCAAGTAATTGATGCAAAAGCTCTCCAAGGTTATAGAGGCTTTGCTCGCTTCCCACGTGTTGCCTGTTTTTTTCCAAATGACACCAACACCTGACAGCAGCTGTGGGAGGTCAGTGTCATTCAAACCTGGTATTTTGGCCCTTGGCTTGACTGTGGAAGAGGCACAAATTTCAGTGATTTAATGTTTGCATATGCTTTTGTAGGCAAAAATTGTAATAAATCAGTACTGATAAGAAGAGATGCAATATCTGTGTGGAGATCAGCTTCACTGTTCAGTGGAATGTGTGTCCAATGGGTATAAAAAGTAATAATCTTAGCTATTCCTGTATTGTTTTCCATTGAGTTACTTTGTGGTAGTACTGTCTACCCCAAACATTGAAAATATCAGATAATGATTACATCTTCATGACAAGGCATATAAACTATTTATCTCTGTCTTCTAGTTCTTACGTCTCTAAGATTTTTGCCTGTAGCTAAGTGATCCAGAAACTTGTAATCAGGAGGCAGTAAAATATTGAAGTGGTTTTGCTGTTAAGTACAAATACTGTCCGATAATGGTTCCTGTTCTGTGAAGGGACAACATGCGTACTCTGCATTGCTTTTCTAAATCCTCTTTCACTCAGTGTAGCAAACTTTGGTCATATTCTTCTTTATATAGAAACAACCAGCTGAAGAAGTGGTGAAAACTTTCTAAAACAATTTAACAAGGAGAAGGGGAAAAAAAAAAAAGAAGAAAAAAAACCCACAACAAACACAAACCACTGAGGTTATTTTCGTGATGGGCAGAAATTTTGCTTGAAAAAAAAAAAACAAAACAAAAAAACCACCACAAACCACTGAGGTTATTTTCGTGCTGGGCACAAATTTTGCTGCTTTCCTGTCATGAGCCTCAGTGGTGCTACATTTGCTTAGTACCTGGCAGGTAACTCTGTTCAGACTGCTAACTCATGATGTGCGGAGTTAGTAAACAGTTTTTATCTTGCTGGACTGTCTCCACAAACATCTACAGCACCAAACCCAGGCTCTATCTAGCCCCGCTCAGCTGTGATTCAGCTCCTGCTCCGTGTTGTCAGCAGAGTCGGGCTACAATGCGCGTGGTTAATGAGCATGCTTGTGTGCTAATTGCAAGCATCATGATTTGAGTGGGGCTCAGCCTAGCCCTTCCTTTTGGTCTGGTTTGTTTCTATCACTGGGAAGCGGAAGGGAAAAAAAAAATTAGCAGAAATTGTCCCTAATTTTCACCTCTATTCTGAACTAAGTGGAAAATGAGGACCATGCTCAGCAGTGTTCACAACTATAAATATCTTCTAAAACGAAGACTGGCTTAAAACAACGCCTCAGATTTTGGCCTGTAAACCCAAGTTGCGTCTCAACAGTGCTTGAGGTTCCAAAGAAGAAACCAACGGTGCCAGTACCGGTGCCAGCAGAGCGAGCATTTCTACTGACTGAATAAAATCTTCTTCTACTTCTTGTAGGATGGTCATCTACATAGTGTATGAGTGAGAGCTGCTGTTGGCAGCGTCTAGTTTCTGTGGCTGTAGTATAGCAAAATCGTGAGCAACTCTGCAATAAGTAGTGGTGGACCATCCCTGTGTTAGGTCCCAACGGGAAAATGAAGCTCAGTCTTAAGGCTGCTCATATGGTTTCCTTGTGACTGGCCCTTCTGTACACCTGTTAGCAACACTTCTTCTTTTCCCTTTCCCTGCAAAACATTTTAGTTTCGATTCTTAGAGAAGTAAATGTTGATTCAAGTCATTTGCTGCTAATGCAGGGTTTGCCTGGATACTAGTTTGATGTTTCTGCTGTTGGGAGGGTTTGCCACAAACCTCAGCACTCATGATAATAGCGGATGTGTGCACTTCGTATACTATAGATCATAGAATCATTTAGGTTGGAAAAGACCCTTAAGATCATAGAGTCCAACTGTAAACCTAACACTGCCAAGTCCACCACTAAACCATGAAGATGTTAGAATTAGGGACTGAACTAAATGGATATGACTGGCATGTGGCTGAGATGAGTTTGAGGGTAGTCATTAAAATCTGTCAAATCCTAATACTCAGCTCTCTTCCATAGCAAACTTCCTTGCTTTCTCTCCTGGGCAGCTTCGTCAGTTTAACACTTCCCCTGGATGCTGAGGGAGGCCAGGGAATCTTGTAGGCCTGCAGAAAGTTGGCAATTAGTCAGACCTGGAGAACTTGGTCTTTGATTCACCAACAGAGACGATATTTCCAAGAGTATTTCACGCTTCCCAGCATCTTGGTGCTGATATGACTCTGTATGCTAGAGGAACCATAAGCATTCCAGGAGTTTCACTGGCATTTCCCGCAAAGTTTAAAATGCATTTGCTGCTCTTATGTCAAAAGAGGAAAGTAAGGAGCAACCCTTAGTGCAGCTGGCAATAGACAGGGCTTTTGCACAAGAGTGGGTGTGCTTTTAAAGTGTTCCTGTAACCTTGCAGGCAGAAGGTAAAAAGAGAAAGGAAATCGGATGCAACTCTGTGCTAGGTTGGAACTTCCCTTTAGATATTTTACACCCAAATTTCGCATCCATATCCAAAGTGAAAATAAATACTGTCCATTTAGATTGTAATGTAAACACAGCAGCACTGGTAGCTGTGGAGAAGACATAGCAAAGACATAGCTAAAAGGTTAGCTCTGCAAAAACCACCACTTGTGGGATTAGTGCCTTCACCTTGAGTATACTGCAATGACCATTATTTCATGGCTGAGATGAATAAGGCAGCTATACTGCTATATTGTAAAAGTTATATTTTACCCACTAGGAAAAGTAATATGAGAAAGCTTAACGTAAATCTGAATTTAGCATGGGATCCTTGGTGGCTGCTGCTGGAATAACCGTTGAGAACAAACGGTATTAAGCATGCTTGGTCAAAACAATGATTTATCCCAAAGCAAATGTTCAAGGTCAGTTTGCAATTCAAAGATTTATCTTTGGGATCTCTCTTTTACACCACCAAAGCCAACAAACAATACAAAACAGGAATGACAGAGTTGTTTCTCCTTTTTTTTTTTTTTTTTAATGTGATTAAGGATAAACTTTAGAAATATTAGAAGCTGATGAAACTAGGCAGATATTTCTTTCACTTGAGTAAAGCTGCCCTGCACGCTTACAAACTGCTCAGTCAATCGCAATCAAATACTTTTCCCAATTTTGTTAAAGAGCTTCCTGTTCATACTCGGTAAGAATTTTTTCTTCCCTCTAGATGCAGTTCACACAGTCATATACTGGTTGAGGCTGGAAGGTGACTCTGGAGATCGTCTAGTCCAACCCCCAGAGCAGAGTCAGCTAGAGCAGGTTTCTCAGGGCTGTGTTCAGTTGGGTTTTGAGTATCTCCAATGATGGAGACCTCTCAATCTCTCTGGGCAACCTGTGCCAGTGTTTGACCACCCTCACAGGAAGAAAATAAAATAAAAAAGAGGTGTGTTTAGTTTTATGTTTAAATGGGATTTCCTGTGCTTCCATTTGTACCCATTGCCTCTTGTCCTGTCACTGGATAGCACAGAGAAGATGGAGCCCAGCTCTTCTCAATCCCCTTTCCCTGCCCATATCGGATATTTTTACACAGTAATGAGATCCTCCATCAGCTGTCTCTTCTTGAGGCTGTACAGTCCTAGCTGTCTCTGTCTCTCCTATGACAGATGGTCCGGTCCCTTAACCATCTTGTGACCCATTCTCTGGTCTCACTCCAGTAAATCCATATATTCCTTGTATGGGGAGCCCAGGACTGGACCCAGCACTCCATTTGTGTCTCACCAGTGCCGGAGGAAGGATCACCTCCTTTGACCTGCTGGCAGTGCTCCTCCTAATGCCTCCCAATAAGGTGGTGGTCTTCCTCGTCTCAAGGGCACATTGCTGGCTTATGGTCAATTGGGTATCCACCAGGACCCCCAGGTCCTTTTCTGTAAAGCTGCTTTACAACCACTTGGCCCCCAGGAGGTACTGGGGCATGGGGTTGTTCTTCCCCAGGGGCAGGGCTTTGCACTTCCCCATATTGAACTTCATGAGGTTCCTGTTGACCCATTTCTCCAGCTTGTTGAGGTCCCTCTGGATGGCAGCACGACCCTCTGGTGTTATCAGCCACTCCTCCCAGTTTTGTGTCATCTGCAGACTTGCTGAGGATACCCTCTGCCTCATCATCCAGGTCATTAATGAAGATGTTTAACAGTATTGACCTCAGTATCCTCTCCTGGGGTATACTGCTAGTGAATGGCCTCCAGCTGGGCTTCATGCCACAACTGGACTTCATGATCACAACTCTCTGAGTCTGGCAGTTCAGACAGTTTTCAATTGACTGTCCATTTATCTAATCCATACTTCATCAGCTTGTCTATAGGAAACAGAATTGAAAGCCTACTAAAGTCTACTCCACAAATAAACAACATCCGCTGCTTTCCCCTCATCTCATCATTATCTGGTTAGTCAGGCACGCTTGTCCCTTCATAAATCCATGCTGACGACTCCCTCATCTTGTCCTTCATGTGTTTAGAAATGGTTTCCAGGTTTATTCCCTCCATCACCTTCCCAGGGATGAAAGTGAAGGAGACCAGCTTGTACTTCCCCAGATACTCTTTCTTGCCATTCTTGAAGACAGAAGTGACTTTTCCTTTCCTTCCATCCTCAGGAACCTCCCCCGAGGACCACAATCTTCAAAAGATTAGCAAGACTGGCCCCACAATACTACCTGCTAGCTCCCTCAGCACTTGTGGGTGCATCCCATCAGAGCCCATGGACTTAATGCGTGTCCACCTTGTTTAAACGTTCCCTAACCTGATCCTTTTCCACCAAGGGTAAGTCTTCCTTGCCCCAGAGTTTCCCACTGGTCTCAGGGGTCTCAGATTGTTTAATGACAGTCTTACTGGTAAAGAATGAGACAAAGCAGACTTTGTGTACCTCAGCCTTTTCTGTATCCTTTGTCACCAGGTCCCCTACCCCTTGCTAAAAGATGTTCCCAAGTGATACCCCTGCTGTAGGCTTATTTTTAAGAAAACATGTAGAGTAACCCCATGAATACCACTGAAGCAATTTGTATTGTCTGTACAGCTGCTGGGCAGCAGTACAGCAAAGCACATGAATTATCCCTTTGCTGTCAATAGCATTACTCATGTGCCCAAAGTTAAGCATGTATTTAAAAGCTTTGGGAAATGGGCCTTTAATTTCCATCAATGTGAAATGCTTGAAACACAATCTGCTGCTATTTAAATCTTGTCTGAGACATCTACAGAGTACAAAATTGTACACATTCAAAGATCAATTTAAAGAATTGCTGCTAGCAAAGGAAAATGATAGAAAATAAGAGAACAGCTAAAAGTGGTGATTTTTAAGGAGGACTAGAAGCGAGACCAGACTGACGTTCCCATGCTTGGTATGCGTTTTGCAAAGCTGGATGTGTGTGTTTGGATGCATTTGGAAAAGGGCTGTATAAAGCCTGAAACATTGATCTTAAAACACAGAAGGCTTCAGATACGCAGAAAAAACCCATCTCAGCTGTGAGCACGTCTTTTCCTCAGATAAGGAGCTGCCTTTCCTACGTGCACTGACACTTTCAGTTACAGGAATTTGAGTCTTGGTTTTATGGGGCCTCAGATGTTTTCCTCCAAACTCCTGGCCCATTCCTTCATTAGCCTCTGTGCTAGGACACATGGTTCTTTGATTGTAACGACAACTTTGTACAGGGTAGAAAAAGAGTTTAGCTGATTCCTGTAACTATGACTGATCTGGGAGTCAGAAATGAGTATTTTCAACTTTGTGATACTGCTGATGTCACTTCATTTCTCGGGGTGGAGGAGCTGCCTTTGTAAATTGTTTCCGGCAAGAGCTATGTCTTTGCATAGCCTCTGCCCCACTGGGAACCACAGCTTTTGTCTAATCTGCTACTTGGAGGGTAATAACAGTCAATTATTGTAATGGGACCAAGATCACAAGTCCCTGTTCTGAAAAGCAGCAGAGCAGCTACCATGTGTCAACAAGGGTAATCAGTGCTGGCTTTTGAGAACAGCTCTCCCAAGAGATTACAGAGGTGGCAGCCTGACCTCAAATTGTTAGGGCTCTCTTGTGGAACTGAGAGATTAGTTTGACTTGGATTATCCTTGCCAGATTCTGACCTGGCTGTTCGCATCCTTCTGCCTGAAATTATCACTGAAGTCTCAGTGCGACTTGGTGTAGCAAGGCTCTTTGGTACTTGGCATCAGTCTTCTCTCTGGAGCAGGGCTGTGGGGACACACAGAACAGCAGCTGCACTGAGGTCAAACACGAACTGACACAAAAATACAGGTTTTCAAATTTTGCAAGTGCCCTAAGGTTCCTTGAGTTGAGGAATATGAGGAAAACATAAGTACTTAGATGAACAATATTAACTATACTTTTACTTGATTAACACATGCATTAATAGTGCTATCACTAGCACCATCTACTGCCTTCAGGGTGGCCGGGCACAAGTTCTGCGTTATAATAGCAGAGATGATTAGTGAAATGAGAAGAGGGCACCTAAAGCGGTTGCTCTCCTTACCTCCTGGCAGCAGCGGTGCTGGAGAGCCACAGCATCCACCTGTGTTCACAGTGCAGGCAACCGGCTGGGAGCTGGGATGGCAAATCTCTGTCAGTGCTTTGCAGATCTTTTTTCAAGCAATTGGGGCCCTCTTTTCAGATGTGTGTCACCAAAGCATCCCATCTGAATTGGTAACAAATACCAGGAATGTTATTTCTTCCAGCCTTTTGCCTAGTCTTCTCCACTTGCCCTTGTCGGTCTTTAAGCCCACTCAGGGGCCAGCATCACCTCCTCCTTCCTCACCACCAACCCACTGCATCTGCCTCTCTGCAAGGCCACCACAACATGATTTCCTTTCTCCCCTCCCCAAGATACAAGCTGTGGATGCCCCTGAACCTTTGTTTGGAGACTAACTAAGCCAGGCAAGGGAATACAGAGACATAGGCATGGCTGACTCAAACTAAAATCATGAGCTGATACAAGCCATTGTGGGTTTTATTAACTATATAATGTATGTTTAAATAGGAGACCATAACACAGCTCAGAGTCTGAACAGCTGCCTGAGCATCAGGGGATGACAAGGTCCCCATCCTTTGCACAAGTCTGATTAATGGTGATCTGCATATGACACAATATTTAATTTCTTTTCCCCTCCCAGGATACCATAAGTCTTTGGACCTCGTGGCTCTGCAGAGCCATAATCCCTTATCTAGTCTGTGAAGAGGGAGCTTTATCCCAAAGTGAGTGTTATGGCTGGATGCTCCAGCCCCACTCCTGGGATTTGATTATGGAAAGAGACCACCTTTTTATTCACTTCAGATATACCATCTTGTCAAAAGGAACAAACCTTTCTTGTTCTTTTGTTTGGCCTTTTATGTGTTGTTCCAGGACAGGATGTCTCACTTCTAGAAATCTAATTTTTTTAAGAGGAATTCAATTTCTCACGCTGCTGTCAGTTGCTCTCCGGCATTCACAGAGCCACTGCTCTGCCCCAGGGAACTGAAAGAAAAAAAAAAAAATCATAGGCAAGGAAACAGAATAATCAGAAGGCCAGCATCAACATGGGAATGAGGAGTAACAGGAAAAAAGCAGTTGTTTCCAGTACTGCAGAGCCAAGGACACCTGAGGTATGGACATGGATTTTCAGGGGGAGTCTCTGGTGTCTGCAAGGGGTGAGCCCAAAAGCCTACCAACCCCGCAGAAGGGCATCAAAAATACCTCCTTCCCCTTCCTCAGCCAACTGGAGGAACCTAATGTCTCTGGGGCTCCTAATTATCTCCAGACTCTGGCAGAAACCAGCAACTGAGTTCAGCAGTGACTGTGGTTAGGGGCAAGGGCTGGGATGGGACGAAGAGGGAGATTGTCCCCTTGTGCTCCGCCAAGTGAATCTTCTGCAGCAACGAGCCAGCCTGATAGCCTGGCATAAGGCTCAGGGTCAGACACTCAGCGACAGAAATGAAAACGCTCCTCGTGGTAAATTACCACGGCGTTCTCTGGAGAAAACTATTGTGTGATCATGTCATTAAGGGCTGTATAATGATGCATCTGCCTTTGGAGTCAAGTTAAAGCTGTACAGACAGCCCTCGTTACAGCTCCTCCTCAGTTCTGAGTGTTTGGCTGTGCAAATTAAATAGTGTTCTTTCGCTGCAGGATTTGAGGGTGTCGTATAAATTTATGCCATGAGAAGGTCAGTAAGTGACAGCAGTTTAAAGATCTGCCCAACAGAAAAGTAAAAGAGAGAAAAAAAAAATCCAAGCAAAAAACCCCAAACAAACAGTTGAAGATTAGATAGCTTCATAGCTATATTAGAGAAAAAAAAATCCAAGTGCTTACAAGACACTCAGGACCATGTCTGAATATTAATTATGAAGCTGCCTTAAAAACTGAGATGCTTCTGTGGGGATGCTTCTATTGGCTTAATTGTAGTAATAGTCTGATGGGGCAGCAGTGATGCTGTGAACAAGAACCTTAGTCCTTGGGAAGGTCAGGGATCCTGCTTGTACTGTCTATTAATTGGCTCACCTATGATTCAACGTTTCTAAACCATTGACTAGTGCTTGTGGAGTATTTCAGCACTGCTAATCACTGCTGAAACACTGGGGCATTCACTGCAGGCAACAGGAGGAAATTTTACCGTCGAGGAGTTCTGGGCTTGGTGAGACCTCACCTCCCCTGCCTCCCCACACCGCACCTCCCTTTCCTCCCGGTCAGCATACACAGTGTATTTTTCAGCTCACTGCCTTTCTCCAGCCCCCCTGCCGCTGTCTTGCCAGGCCATTAATCACAAAGGCATCTAATTGGAATTCTTCTGGGACCTGTTAACCTTCATGCCATTAGTTTGGCTGCCCATGAATCAGGCTGGCTTGAAAAAGGGGATTTCTGCCCTGAGCTGGCAGGCAGAGCCCTGGTGCCCTGCTCCTCAGGAGAGGGTTTGCTTTCAGTGCCCTGATGGGTGCATGTTTCTGTCCCTTGCCAACCTCTATAAAAAGCAATTGAGAGCAAAGCTCAGCCTGGTTGCTGCGAGGCAAACTCCCGTCCCCTTCTTTGTACTCCTGGACAGGTGAAAATGTCTTCAGCCCATTGGCAATGACCTGTAAGTTTTCTCTGAGAATCCCTGTGCTAATAGTGAGGAGGGGTCTTATTTTCCACTGCGCTCTGAACAGTGGGAAAGGAAAAAGTTGCTTGGGTAGGGAGAGAATAGAGAGTGGGTTGGGCAAACCCATACAGCTGGATAGCTGAGGATAGGCACCATCACATGCTGTGTTCTGTAATCCAGCGTGAAAACAATTATTAGCAAGTACTCACAGCAGGCGATGAGCCACAGAGACCCATGAAAATGACCTTGTTTCTTCTTCTTCCTCTTCTGAATCCTGACCTTGCTCTAAGGGGACTTGTCAAGCCAGAGCCCAAGGAGTTGAGTGCGCAGTGAGGTCCTTCGGCGAGTAGTACACATCAATGCCGCATCCCTGTGCGAGTTATCATATACCTCTGTATGCTGCGTTGGCTCTTTAGTGTTGATATAGCATTCACAGCACTAAAGCTGTTGTGTTATATGTGTCTATAGGGTACTTGAATTCATACTTCTGGGAGCAGAATTCTTTGGAGTATCTTGACCTTGTCTGGTGCCTGTATGACCCTCAAAGCCCTTATGGGCTGTGAAACATGAACAGAACTATCTGTGCATGGAGAATTTCCTGCCTCTGCTGAGGACAGGCACAGCAAGCGGCAGCAATCCCCACTGCTTTATGTTCCCTTTTATAGGCGAGGGTGCTGTGACTCCAAATCGTTAGGCACTGTGTGGGAGAGAGACAGTAAAAATGACCTTACAGCCTCTCTGAGCCAGCACAGATACTAAATCAGTTGGCAGCTACAGCAGGAAAAGAAGGCTGTGGGAAAAAAACCCAAGGGTAAATCGGAGCAATCAATCACATCTGAGTCAGATCTGCGCACGTCTCTTTTTTTTTTTTTGTTCGGCCAGGTTCTGACAAGCGGGGATGAGCTGGAGGAGAGCTGCTGCCTCCACTGCTTCCCTCTGAAACTCCCAGGCGTGGAGAATCCACTTTCTGCAGCAGGAGGCACGCTCTGTGTGTGTGTGTGTCTGTGTACAGCCATGCAGGCATGCTTTTTTTTGACTAGCTGACATTGCAAAGAAACTGGGTTGCAATCCAAAATTATGGATTGTACTTGGAACTCCTGAGCTGTGGGCAGTATGAGATCATGAAATGAATCTGAAATCTGTGGCTGAGCATCCGCTGCATATCTTGCCCATAAAGCTTTTTAAAAGCTGCGTGAAAGAGCTGAGCTGAATTCCGTGCTAACTCAAGCTTGTTGAACTACATTTCCCAAGATGCTTGTAGGTGACAATAATGTGGAAGACCTGTCAGAGGATGCGTCTTCCCCAGGAAGAAAATTCGTTACTCCAGATCATAAGATATAGAGAGCTCTGTGGGACTTACAGGATGAGTGAGCAGGCAAGTAGGAGAGAAGGGTTCTGCTGCAGTGGATAAAACTTCATTTCTTCTTAAACAGAAAAATTTTGCAATGCAATCTTTGAAAAACAGGCTCTTCGGCCCCATTTTTTTCTCCTCTTGGAACAGAATTACTCTTCAAACAATTACGTGCTTTTTACTGCAGCCTGCATTCTGGAAATGCCTCCCGTTTTGTTCGACACAACCCTTAGCAGATTTATTGAAAACAATAATTTATTGTTATTTATTATTTTACCCTTTCACTCAGCTTTATTCCATTAAGAGCTTGCGCATTGCAAAGTGGTGTTGGAGTTTTCTATGGTCAGGTTCATCGTATGGTTTACGTGGTTGCAGAACTCCCTGCTCCAGCCTGGCTGCTGTCCGAGCGTGTCGGGGTCACTCGCTGCCCTCTCCTCCCGCAGACAGCTCGTGGAAAGGCGAGCTGGCAGAAGCTGGACGGACTCTCTGCTTCCCTTGCCCCGCCATCCTTTATTCATCTGTCTCGACAAGGATCTCCGGCACCAAAGAAAGAAGGAGAAGAGGCCATTGCCCAAGGGGTTTACAGTCCAAGCAGATGTTAGCGCTTGGGCTTCTTGAAAATTTCCAGATGAACTACTTTTCAGCGGAAAACAGCTTCTTGACTAAATGAGCATGTTTGTGAAACGTGTCTGCTTCCCATGGATAAGTCCTCTTTTGCTGAAAAAGGGAAAGTCCCAAACTCAAAGAAATTTCAATTTGGAAACTCAGTTCTTGTAAAACGCTGTGACCTGGGGTCGCCATGTCATGTGTCTTT
>NW_009599601.1:0-6763 GCF_000690535.1 Cariama cristata | reverse complement strand
CCACGGACAGGAAAAAATCTGCTGGGTCCCAAGGGCTTCTTCCTGCTGCAACAGCAGCCCCATTGTGTAATCCACCTTCAGACTAGTTAAGTTCCTTGCCTCTACTCCTCCATCCATAAAGCTACTCCAGAACTTCACCAGGTTTTAAATATTTTTATTATTTCCACCTTAAAGTTACTCACTAGCCACAGATGCCAGTTTGACTTTTTCCTGATGTTGTTCCATACTTTATAGGTCTCTCCTTTCTCTGGTGTTTACTACGTCATGGCAGTAAGCAATCATATTTGTTTTCAGTCTTCATTTTACAACATCAAAATGAATTTTCTCCTATTTCATCCTGCTAGTTCTTCTATGCATTTTTCTTAATTGAAATCATTCTTTCATGAAGCAGGACTGAACACAGTACTGCAGGTGAGCTTATGCTCATGCCTCAAACAGCAGAACTGATATTTCTTTGATTCAGCTGGAAACACATCACATCACAGATCCTAGGATTTTCAACAGGGTTCGTTACCATACTGCGGCCAAAACAGGTCTTGGACTTCTAGCTAAAGCAAAGGATAGGAGCAGGAGTCATCTGGCCAGAATGTCAATGAGATGTGGTAGGCAAATTTCAGAGTTGAAAGAATTGATTTTCAGCCCAAATGGCGTGTGCTAACGTTTACCAAAAAAATCCCCAATATCTGCTCATAACACACCTTTTGCAACGTTCAAAGCCGGTAAGAACAAAGTTTTCTGACAAACTAACAGAAGCTCATAGCCACGGTCCACTCTGGGTAAGACCTCACAATATTTTGAGTCGGGAAACATGCCCGAGTACTTTTCTTTTCCCCCCAGTTACTCGAAAGGGGGTGAATGACTCTAATGGCAATTTCCCAGCTGCTGCCTCATCTTTGAGACCCCCAAGCTCACTTGCAATAGTCAGGGCGAAGGTCTGTGTTTTGTGGCGACGTTTCCCTCGTTGCAAGAGCCTCAGCAAACAAACGGGATAGTGTTGCTAGATTTTGAGGGCTTTTTGAGCATTTCTTTTGCTGCCTTGTGACCATTCTCTTTTTCCACAAGATGGGGATCTAAGCACGAGTTTAGGCCAGGTATGGACTGACTCTCCGTGACCCTTGCCCACCCAGGGACCTCGTTTTGTTGCCATTGTTCGGAGCATGCAGAATGGCAAGATACATTCATTCATAAATCATAGCGGGTGGCCTGCTTTGCTGTTATTGAGGGATGCTTGGGTCTGAAACAATTCTGTTTCTTACTTTTGTTGAAAGTAAAACATCTCCGTGGTGTGGTTGGCCATAAACTGTTTATCGGAGCTCCCTGCAACTCCACATCAAATTTTAAATCATTGCAGCAATAGTGAGCGGCAAATCTCTCTCTAAAAATGCCTATGTGAATTTGTGTCACTAAGTAGAGATTAGTGAGCTAATGATTAGTCAGCTAATAGCTGACTATTGATTTAGTCAGCTAAATCAATTCTAAACTTATATAAGCTGCTTTATTTTCCATTTTCAACTTCAAGAGTCATCAAATACCGACCAGTGTTCTGTCCCAAGCGGCCAAGGGAAGAAATCCAGGCTAAAATGTGGCTGGGGCAGGCCCTTGCCCTGCAGAGCCGATGCTAACTGGCAGCGGTTGGCAGCTTGGCTGACACCAGTAACAGGCTACATTTCATAACACAGCAATGGACAGCCCCTGGAAGGTTTTGGTAGAAAATATTATGTCACATATATATTTATTTCCTTCATGTTGCTGTAATGAAGCTTCCTGCCCTTAGCTCAGAAGGAATGGGTGTTAAGCATACTCAGCCAGCCATTTAGCCAGCATTTTCTTAGACCTTGTACTACATGTATACATATAGTGCATATATACAGGAGGTTGAAAGGGACTTGAGCACTCAAAATCCCATCTTGCATCATCCATGTTATGAGGTGATACATCCTTTGGTCACCAGTTTGGGACCACTGATATCTTTGTGAGTAGCTCTAACCACTCTCACAGGTCAGCTCCAGGATGCGGGAGCTCTGCAGAGATCAAAGACTGCAGCACTTTGATGAAATTTGTGTTTACAGTTATCTGGCGGGGAAGGAAAGCAAAGAAGGAGAGGAAGAAAATGAAACTTCAAGTACCAGAAGCCATAAACTTTAAAAAATTTCCCCCTCCCAAAAATACTGTATCAAAATGTAGGTACTGGACATTCTTCATTGTTTACTTACAATAAAAAATAATTTATTTGTAAATCCTTTTCCTATTTATCACCACCGATTATTTCTGTGCTTCCTTTTGCAGTACCGTTTATATGATGAAGTACTCATCGTTCAGAGTATTCTATGTTCAGAGAAGTCACATGTAGTAATGAGTGCCTCCAACAAATATTGACTTTTTCTGAAGGATATTTTGTATAAATGGAGATGTCATAGGTAACGAGATAATGTTGAGCAGCAGAACAACATTATTCAGGCTTGATTAAACTGTAAATTGTGTTTCAAGAACAAGAATTTTTTTAAATTTACGATTATAACTTTCATATCAGATTTCTCCTTCTCCCTACATCCTCCCCTGCCTTGAAGGGCAAAAGTGCTGTGAAGACATTCAAAACTCATCCTGTCGTTTCTGTAGGGTTTGGATAGGAAGAGAGTCACACAACAAAGCCCTGCCCCACCTTTCCGTGAAAGAGCTCTCAAAAATGCTGGGTTTAATTTTCTGTCCTCCATGTGCTACCCAGTGGCTTTTGGTGTCCCTCCATTTGGACTCCGCAATGAAGTGAAAATGAGCCAGTTTCTAGTCCCCTTCGCTTTCTGGTTTTCACGCAGAAGTGCAAGGTAGCCATGTATTTGTTTACAAAAGCAAGCAAACAAACAAAAAAAACCCCCTCCATTTACATTAGTTTTAGATATTTAAGACATTCAATCTGTTTACAAGAACAACCTCCTGGGGAAAGTCATCCTTCTTTTGCGTCCAAACCCCAGTGTACTTCGGTCTAGTGGTACTGAAGGGCAGGCACTGTCGTTAACAAGCAAAGATACGTGGAAAGCTGATCAAATTGGAGCCGGTGGGGGAGGAGGCAGAATTTTGCCCTGCTGCTTGGAGAAGTTTATTTATTTATTCATATTTATTTTGTGTCCCCCAGCACTGGCGGGATGCAGGGCCCTGCCGCTAGCCCTGACCGCTGGCAGGCTGAGCCCAAGTGCTGGTGCCATCGCCAGCCTCTGTGCATCTTCCTTTGTAACGCAGGCGTAGGATGCGTTACTGAGGAGTAAAATCCTCAGGAGCGGTTTGGCTGTCAGGTAGCTTGCGATGCATTTAGGCCAAAAATTGTGTAAGGCATTTTGTGCTTTTAGTCTCCCACATACATTTAACAACCACCGTGATTTTCAGTATGACTTCGTGCAGGCCTAGCGATTTGCCTGGGCAAAAGTTAATTGCTGTGATATAGTTTTGGTTTGGGGAGGGGGGTGACGTTTCTGTGTTGTACTACAAGCTGGGAGCTCCTGCTACTCTATCGTTGTTTTAAAAATCCAGCTTTCCCTGGATCGTAACCTAAATTATCGCACAGTCCTGCAATAGTACTGTTTCTCTGCACAGCAAAATTACTTAGACCACCAAATCCTCAAATGTCAAACAGTTTTGCATGGATGTGTTTAACTTTGTAATTAGGTTAGCCTGAAGAAGCCTGGTATTATTTTAAATAATATTGTAATTAGTATGACTGTCTCCATCTCATTGATTCAGTAGGCTGGTAACCCTGCTGCTTAAGTATACGTTAATTTTGTACTCAGGTATTTGATAGCTATTTGTTTTTCCCTGGTTCCTTATCCTTATAGTTGTACTTTACTGAGACAAATCAGTTCGGTAATACTTCACAGAGATGTCTTAACCAAAGTGAACCACATGCTTTTTATTATTGTTATTAAAGGTGTCTTGTTATTGCTCTTTGGATGAGAAGTTCTGGTTAGTTACATAATGGTAGAGAAAACCTGTCAGCCAGATGTGTTGGTCTGGCAATTTCCAGCTGCTCTTGCATGGTTCTTGATTTCTTGATTTGTCTCCTTCTCTCACCGGCCAGGTCTTACACCATGCTGGTCGCTGGAGCATGCCCCACGTTTAGTTGGACCATCCTTCTCCTGGGTGCCCTGGAAAGTCAGGGCAAGTGTCCTGCGGCTGGCTACTTGGGCTAGCCAGGAGAGAATGGAGTAATCTTCAAGGATGAGCGAGCTGGCAGTAGACATTTCTTTCACAGCAGCCTGCTTTTATGTGGGCTGTTGTGAAATGAGTGCTGAATTCTGATGTCACAGTGGAAATGATGCATAATAGTCAGGTGAAAGCAACATACTGCATAGCAGAGATAATGGGACTATTCACAGAAGTGGCATGAGGAAGTTCCTTTGAACTTCTAACAGTACCCCAGCTGTTCTTCCCCTCTGGGAATGTTGTTTCAACATCCAAGGTTAAATGCCTTATTTGTAAACAAGTGGAAGGGAAAAAAATATTTTTTCTCCTTTCTTAATTTATTACATGATTTCATTAGCCTGTCCTTTGCAGTGTTTTTACATTAGCTTTTAGCTGTTATATGGAATCAGCGAGTAGATGATGGAAGTGTGTATCTCAGCCAGAGAATACATTCTGCTGGCCCCCCTTTAAAAGAAAGGCATGTTAAAAAGCCGTCGAGCACTTCCTGCACACCCATGATAAAAGTGTAGCTGAGAACTACGGAAAACGATTGTGTGACCAAAGGTAGGTAGGCATAGTATGTCATAAGCGCTAGTGATACTCAACTTGTGGGTCTCATAGACTTTTCATCAGTCTTTTGCAACGCATTTGCTCTGATTTGGGCTTTCACAGCTCTAGACATATTTACAAGTTGCACAAATACTCATCCTGCAGTGGTACTGCCCATGCAGTATAAAATTCCTCAGGAGCAGAAAAGGGAAGAGACAGTGGTTTGATGCACCACCTTAGCCAGAGAATGTGAAATAGCACAAGGGGGATCTTACACAGAGGTGTGCTTTTTTTGTTGTTGAGTTTCAGGAGGTTTTTTGTTTCACTGTGATAGGCATGACTACTTCTGATTTTTTTTTTGTTTTGTTATCCAAGGGTTTTTCTCAATTCCTGACAGGAAAACAGTGAAGGTTTCCTGAGTAGGGTGCAACCTACAGTCAAACACCACACCACATCTTGGCTGATTTCTGTGGTGTCAGAAGTACATACGGGTGTTCCCTGCTCATCACAGTCGTCCTGACAGGCAGTGGTTCAGTGAAGGGAGAGGAGGAAGATCGGGATTTATAGAAATATGTCTCTGTGGGAAGGGTGGAAGGTGCAGGAAGGAATTCAGTTTCTTCTTGGCTAGGGTTAAGGAAAAGTTCATATAAATCTTACTCTGCCCTGCACAGGGGAACCTGGCCCTGTGGGCTGCTGATGAGGAAAAGTTAGGAGGGGACAAAGGCACTGGGGAAGTTTCAGCCTGGTTTCCAGACTTCTGCCACACAGGAGGTGAGTATGCTGGCCTTCAGCTCTCTCAAGACTTTAAGCGAGTACAAAAGTGTCTTTATTAACCCAGAGAAAAGTTACCAGCATGTCACAGCCCCAAGTGCTCCAGTGACTTAACAGAAGTGTGACTTTCTTGGCTCTGGTAAACAGCTGTCGTGGAAAAATACAGTACTCCAGGCAGAGTATTGGCTCTGGGGCTGCTGCTGCTAGTGCTTGTCTTCTGGTCTTGCTTTTTATAGAATGAGAATGTACCTGCTGCCTCTCAACATACATTTATAAAAGCCTTAATACCGTAGCTGCTGTTCACTGCGGGTTCATGTCTGAACTCTTCACCCCCAAAGTCTTCAGGGAGTTGCAGTTTCTCATCGTTCACTCTCCAGATTATAGTTTGAAGCATGCCATTGGGTTTTACTGTGAAGCTGCAGTTAGGACTGAGAAGAGAGCTGTGTGTGATTCATGTGAAAACCACGTTAGAGGCTTACAGTAAAAAGGGGGATAGAGGAGGAGAAGGATGTTACGTCAGCTCACTTTGGGAGTCTCATAGTAGACTTAAAAGGAAACCCTAATGCCACCGTCTTAACTTTCTGTTGTAAACTCACAAACTGGGAAAGGAGTCATTTTGGGTTAGAGTGGCTTAGAGAGGAAAACAGAAACGGAGTATGAAGGAGATTCTGATTGCAGTACTTAATAAAAAATGAATTGTGAATGAAAACTCAACCCTGCAGGTAGCATTTTCGCTCTGAGGGAGAGCTCAATAAAATGTTCTTCTTCCTCCTTTTTTCTCTACTTGGACAGACTTTCTTTTGTCCGTGTACCAGAGGCAGGTATTTCTGAGAGGCGCTTTCCAAAGACCTTTGCCCTTATCCCGATGCTAAGGCCCTGCTGAGCATCTCAGCGGATACACAAGTAAGCATGTGTGTACGTGCTTTTCTTCCACAAAAAAAAGCATCAAACATTTAAAACACCACAATTCCACAGTTCTGTTTTGAAACGTGGTTTAAGATTTCTGGGACAAACGCTGCTTCCAGCCTGCAGTGACGGTGAGTGCTGGCGGTCGCCAGCTGTGTGGGGTATCCTCCCTCTCCCCTTTTCGCCTCAACCTTTCTCTTATTTCACCAACATATCCCTAGGTGGAAAATCACAGGTGGGTTATGTTTATACCGCTTCACACTTTCTACTTCACACAGGCCAAATCTTTCGCCGCGTTGTGCCCCGCTGGGCCCTGGCACGTCTGCCTATGCCCGCCGAGGCTCCCTCGGCGCAGGGGTTTGTTTCGCCT
>NW_009599600.1:24079-28111 GCF_000690535.1 Cariama cristata | reverse complement strand
TTCACCCAGCGAAGGATATGCCTGTCCAATATAGCCTTGGGTAATGACAAATCAACCACTAAAAGCCTACAATTTAAGAAATATGTCTTTATTTCGTAATGGATGATGATTTTCATTCTCCTATTGTTTATATGAGTTACATGATTTTTACTTGATTTCTAATACTGGTTTTGAAAACTATAATTAAAATTGTTAATCATGGAGTAAAAAGAAAATCATGTAATGAATTGTAAAACATAACGTACCTTGATAGCGGTGTGAGCATTACTATGTGGCAGTTACCACGATCTCCATAGTAACCAGTTAATTTCAAAGGGGGAGGGTCTGGTATAATATTGAACACAAGAAGTGAAAGAAATAAAATTTAAAATTGGATACATTTCCTTGCATTCAATTTTCAACTTCATTGTTCAGCATTCTGGTATAGATTGGTCATCATGATAAAAAGTTTGGAACAACTCAGTTTTTGTTTCTTTTCTCTTAAGAGTGAATTTAGTATTTCTTTTACCTAATGAAGATGTTTATAAATTTTTAGAACAAAATCATTTAAGCATAAATTCTGTTTATATTAATATAGAATTTATATATAGCGATAATTCACTATATATAAAATATATAGATTTTTTTATACATCATAGAGTAAATTTGTTTATATACACCTTGTATAAAACATGTTCATAAGTCAAATTCACTTGACTTCTTATTTTAAAATATAAACAGTTATGTACTTTGGTGGAGGAAACATGTCTTTGACTTGGGTTTGGGTTAGTTTGGCATTTTATTGTACAAGAACATAAATGTTCAAAAATCTTTTGTTTATTACTGATTCTATTTAGGCATGTTAAACAATATGCACTGCAGATTACAAATGCTTTAGCTAAGAAATGTGCCTTGTACATCTAAACAATATACATTGTGATCTGTAGCTTCAAAATTTAGTGTAAATATGGCAAGTGTGTTGAGATGGTGGCAAAAAGTAATACAGAATTAAAGTTGAAGATATTGTACAATAATTTTCTTTGACTATCAGTATTTAGAGAGACTAGATAGAATAGCTAATGGCTGTGTTATAATTGCAACATAGTTCAGTAGATATTTTTTCCATGTCTGATAATATGTTTTACTAATCCTATTTTCCTGTGAAGTAGGTAGATGTTACTCACATAGGAAAGCAGAGATGTAGAAAGAGAAAAAGGGAATTAACAGTTGCTGGTTGAAGAATGACCTTTTAATCAGTTTTTAATCCTAAAATGATTCTTCTGTTTTTATTATGGTAGAGCTCAGTTGTAACTCAGTTGAATCCAAGCTCAACATGGAGCGCAGAAAGTCAGTGCAAAGTGTAAGCATCTTTATGAGCGACTTGATACTTTGAAGTTGACTACTAGCCTTATTCTGAGTTTCTGAAAGAAAGATACTACAAAAAGTTGTTTGAATATATATGCTTCTGGGGGGGGGACTTTAAATGGTTGTTTAAATGGTGGTTGAATATCATCTAATGACACAACAATTGAAACAAATTTAAAAAACAAAACAAAGCAACTTTTCAATTGTGTATTGTATTGCAGATTTGGTTCTCTGAGAATCTAAACCACACTTGAAATATAATGGTGTGCTCGTGTACACTAAGAGCTTTTTCATTTCTTTGAAGTCAAAAGGAAATTAATAATTGCCCTGGAGGAAAATGTATCTTCCTAACTAATTATCTGTTCGGCAAACACAGTTCAATGTTAAAATAATAAGATGCTGATAAACTGAAATGGCAGCCATTCAATCATTTTAAGTTATATCTAGTTGCTTGCCCACAACTCATTGCTACTGTCTGTCCCTAAGTTTATTCTTTACATCCTCTCCCATTGGAGTTTAACATGTTTTTATTTTCAAAATTATTTTCCAACTGTTTTGTCTGTCTTGGTTGGTGTTTATAATTGCCTGCTATAGCCCAAGATAATTTTAGGTTGCAAATTAAATTAAAAGTCTTGGGCCCTATTGTTGTTTTCTTTTGATGCATATATTGAATGGTGCAAGATGTAAGGCAAGTTATCTTCAGCCAACTAAATGAACTAAGGCCAACATGCTAAATGAGAAATACTTGATTGTGATTTTGATGTGTAATTCTTTACATCTTTATTAAGATGTACTAAACAAGCAACACCAAGTTTATATATAAAGTTACCATGTAGTGATTCCTTGTTCAGAACAGTCTTGGGGTTGGCTATTTTGGAAGGTATTCTTAAATGACATTGTCTCCATTCCAGCCTTGTCTTTTTTCACGTGTTTTGGCTACTAGTATTATGGGTGACAAAATACTTCCTTCTGATAGACAAAATGTGATTTTTTTTTTTTTAATTTTTCTTAGCTGCAAATGTTTCTATCAAGATGGTACTCAGATAAATTAGAAACCTTACCTTTCCTTTGTAGTATCGACATGTGCATCTCAATGGACAGTATTTTTGCTAGTGAATTGGTTGCTAATCTTGTCCACAGGATGACTTTTAGCTTCAGCGCATGGATGTAGAGCTGGGTATTGTGCTACAGCTCTATGAGCTTTCAAGGCAGCATGATGTGATGTCCTAATATTGACCTTTCTGATTAGTATGTACACAGGGTTAGAGCTGGAAATGTGGAGAAAATTTTGTAGAGTAAATTTTCAAAATATTTTAGCACATCTAAATCATAGTTGGTTGGATGTGAGATCTAATAGATATTACAGATAGATTGCTTGCCAGGGTTTGGGGATAGTGATGGTGGGTTTTTTTTGCAGTTTTCAGGGTGTCTGAATCTTTGATTATCTCTGGTTATTATGTCACTATGGACAGAAATTGCATGGAATGGAGTTTTTGTAAGCAGGAGACTAGGAATACCTATTCTACTATTTCATTGCATATTAAAGAACAGGTTTTACATCACTTGGAGATTCCCATGTCATTAAACAAAATAGCTCTAAGGAATCATGGAGCAACCTTCCTCCAAGTTCCTTAAAAAAACCCTAAAGCATCAGTTTAGTATTCAAGTTATATATTTAAACTTCTATGACCTTCATCCTGCAAACATTTGAGGACACGTTTAGAGGATATTCCATGCATTCCATCTGATCTTCTGTAACCAAATTCCCCTGATCAATATCTTTCAAGTTTCAGAGTTCTAAGATAAGATTATTTTTTTAAAGAATTGTTTCAGTTTATGCATATTAACATATAATTTGGTTCTCTCCTTACGGATTTCCATCCTCAAGTGGGTATAAGGGTGTATGCCTTGTGTGAAGATATATAGTATAAAAGAATTATCATAGAGAAGTAATCTCAGATTTTCAGTAGTTACTTCACAAACTGTGTAATGGTAATAGCCATTAACTAATGGCTTTACTCTCCTGTTTGATGTATGAATAAATTGTTGTTTAATAATAAAAGAAATTATTTTAAATAATCTCAACTGTGTACGAAATAATCCAGAAAAACAGATTTGCACTTATTGATTAAGAGGCAAGGTGAGAAAAAGCAATTTTTGCTGCATTGGCAATGGATTCTGTGTCAGCAGTTAAAATGTAAAGAGGTAACTGTTTAGTAAACCATTAGTTACTATTCATCTGTTTTCTTATAACAGCTATGATAGTATATAATATTTCTGAATGTTAGTGTTTTGTGTAAAGGAAAAGACTGTACCTCTATATAAAGAAAGAGTAGAAATACTTTTTGAGGGTGAATGTTGTATAGCTTGTCAATTGTTGTAGAAGAAAGCTTTTAAAATAAGATTCCTTGCTTTGGATGAGGATTCAAAGACTTGGAAGATAAGATAAAAAGAATACTCCCCAGGTACCAAGTAATCTCTTTTTACTATTTGGAAGAGCAAAGTCCTCAGGTTTTCTGCTATTTTTAGCTGGTGCTGAAATGATCCCACACATAGTTCCCGGAATATAAATTATATAATATGACAGCCAAAATATTGGAGTAGAGTTGTGCAAATATGTAAGAAAGCGCTGTGAGGTTTGTTGTTAAGTACGACTGCTGCAAGTAACGTTCTTCGTGAGCACTCTTT
>NW_009599600.1:0-24048 GCF_000690535.1 Cariama cristata | reverse complement strand
TCCCTTCCCACTCCAGCTCTACGATGTTGCAGTCTGTCCTGGTTTGGCACAGTCTAACATTCTCTTTTTCCAACAGACACTACCCACTTTAGGAGGTTTGCTCCCTGAGGTGCGTAACGGGAGGCATCCATGTACGCACGAGTACTAACAGACCATGATATTGTACATTCTTTTTGCTATAAAGTGCATTTTGGGGCTGGACTAAAAATCTAGAAATGGTATTCTGTGTTATCATTTGAAAGGCCCTTTCTTATTTATCAATTCTTTTTTCTTATTTGGATGAATAAGGGATAGATACAATTGAGTAGTTCTTATCTGACAGTGATCTCTCTGGAGCAATACTGAATGGTAGAAGCTCCAGTTAATGGATACTTACTTCAATGTGGGAGTTCAAGGGGAGAAAAGAAGGCATGAGAGGTGCAAAAATGGGTGGAAAAAAATTCTGTTGTGGTAAGTACTGTTTTGAGAGGTATGTGCTCTGGCACATGCAAAAAAAACCAGAAAAACTTGATTCTTTGAGCCATCAAAATGTACAATAGCTTCCAAAATGCTGTATTCAGTATCTCTATCAACTTCATGCATGTCCACTAAACAAAATGATTCACAGATACATTGATCATTTTGTGTGCTTTAATTAACAAGATATTAAATACAGCACAACTGTTGTAGAAGCATTTCTTACCTTGAAAATAAATTTTTGCGTTTTGTAAAACCATTTGTTCAATGCATGTCAAATTTGTCTTAACGTTGCTAGTATTTGTAGGCTATTATCCAGAGATTATTTTGTTAAACTGTTACTATCTCATTAAAAAATGACACTGTTTAGTTCCTGAAACTCTCAGATAGTTTAGTAATGTTACAGTTCCTGAAAAAAAATTCAAACATTCATGTACAACTGGATTAGAAAACCAACTTTCTATTTCATGTATAAAACAAAGTATCTGTGCAAGAATATTTGAGAGTTGTTTTTAATGAAATGGTAAATCTTTTTGTGTCCCATTAATAGATTTATTCAGTAGAATTAAGATGCACATTATTATATTATTTCATACAAACTCTTAAGTCAGATCCTCACTAGTATGACACATATCTAAAAAATCATAGGATTTATAACTCTAGGAAATCTAGAATCTACTATCAACTTCTTCAGAAATGTTTCGGAGAGCACTGTTGGTACATGTGCTGACATGTATTGTGGTATCATATGCTTATCAGATTGGTGATATGAAGTACTTTATTTGTACTTTCTTTAAAAATCATCACTGAAGGAAGCAGACCTTCAATGATAATGAAGTCATGTATCCATACACTCTAGACAATTCTGTATAATGAATATACTTTTTCCTTTATATTGTGTGAGATGTATGGCCTAATCTTGTGTAGTCACTGCTTAGGAGAACCTGTCTTTGAGAGTCAAGCAATTGGTTTGGTTATGGGACAGGTTATATAAATTGGAGAAGGAATGTTGCTAATGCAGCAGTCATAGGGCCAAGGCCAGCTGAGGGTATTTGCTGCTCATGCTGGAACAAAAAAAAAACAATATCCAAAACTTTGCTTAATGTAATTGTTACTGCATTTTGCTTGTGAGTGATTAATATCAGCAGGTTTGGGCGCTGTGGTAAGCATCCTTTATGTAAAGACAGTTCTCAGCAGTGTATAAATACTTTTCCTCTAAGTAATAGCATGATATAGTCAAGGAGATTTTTAGTGCCATACTTTATAAGTAGGCCTCTTTTGAACAGTGGTTTTTTAACCTCTCTAAATGCACATACTCAGTGTGCTGGGTCTGTTCCTTTCTGTTAGCTTTTTCTTTGAACTATCAGAAGTATGTTGTTTAGCTTAACATTTTTCTAGACTTTTTAAAATTTGTGCTGCATCTCTGATTCTTGTTAGAAATAAGGGGTTTTTTACTAGCTGTGTGTCTACGTTACTGAGAGGTGCCTGATTTGATTTTTTTGAAGATGTTGCAATATCCAAGAGCTAGATTTGGCTGTAGTATAAAATCCTGTTTATCATGGCATGCTTACTTTTTATAAGATGTAATGACTTTTAAGAATAGTAATTCGCAAAGTTGTTTAAAACCCCAAAGCTGCTTCTTACATACATAATCAAGCATGAAGCTTCTTTCATGCTGAAGTTTCTTACTCACTATCTGTTCTTGGCACTAATCAATAGCATTGTGCATCAATGTTTTGTGTTAATTCACAAATGTTACTCTGTTTGGGTGCCTCATCCTAGTTCTAGTTTCTAAAAAGTCATCAAATAAATTAGTGCAGAGTCAGTGATTTCTTAGGCAGTGATATGGACAGTGTTTGCCTGTGATTTGAAGGTTAGTGCTGAGATGAATAGCTCTGATTGCAGTTACTGTTTTCTGTTTAAAGCAATGATATTGTAGTCTAGGCTCTTGGACCTCTTGAACTGATCAAGTTACTCAAAGCATCCAAGAACTCAGATAATTAACCTTTTAGGAATCTCACTGTGTACAGGAAATAGTGTAGACTCCCCTGGGTTTTTTTCGGTGGCATAGGTTTGTCAGTCCTGTTGTAGGAAATGTGATCAGATTGCCACAGTTCCCCAGAGCGCTTGGCTACCCAAAGCAACCTAGGATCGCTTGGACCACTGTTTGCATCAGGACTAGATTGGGGCTGTGTCAGTCTCCAAAGTTAAGGGAACTGAAGATGGTTTTATAAAAACAGTGATGATCCCCATCTATGTTAGAAGGCAATGTATTAAGCTGGGAGTTATTCCCTACCTGCCAGAGAATCTATGTCAGTGTTTCTTACCAGTGTAAACTGCTCCAGAAAGAGTGGCATGGATTAATTGCTAGTGCGATCCCTAAGACTTTGTCAGAGGTAGCACAGAGGTGGGTTTGTCCTGGTATGGAATGTAAATGGTAACATTTAATGAACTGCTTACTGAGCGCAGTTGCGGGGATGCTACAGTGTCCTTAATGCTCCTTTCTAGTGCAGCAGCTTTGTGCCAGCCCATTCCTGTGACTAGTTTAAAACCTCCTTGCACTTGTGAAGTGAGGAAAGTGACTGGGGTGCAGTTGGGATTGGGGACACTGATTCTGTTTGATAAACATCTGCTGTCTTAATTTATGGTGCATTTTTGGACAATCTAAATGGACATGCTCGGTGCAGTTTATAAATAGGATAAATGAGATACGAAGAGCAAGGACTTCTTTTTTTTTTTTTTTTTTTCTCTCATTCAGAGTTCTCTGAAATGACCTGACAACAGTTGAAAATATGATTACAGCAACATACTTCTGAGCTTTCCTCTTTCACATAACCATCTGATTGTGCTATGTGTCAGCATTGAAAGTTGCCAATGGCTTAGAATCTGATGTAGATTCCGGTTTCTTTCTGATACAAAATACATATTTTATAGGAATCCACTCAGCCAATTGATTGTGGTACATTTAGAACAGGTATATTTTGCCAAAGTGGTAAAGTACTCTTGAGACATCCAACCCTTGCTTGCCGTTAGGATGAAATTTTGATAAATTACTGATCTCTTATCAATGTGCTTATTAAACAATCAAGTATATTGTATGGTTGGCTTTCAAGTTTCAGAATGCCATCCTGGCAATGTCGGATTATCTTTTCACATCATTGCATTAATTTGTGTTGTGACTGCACACTTTTCATCCACCTGTTGCCTAGTCATTATGGAATGTCCAAGCACATAGATAAATGTTATGTGAAATGGCCAGACATTGTGTAACAACTTGACAGAGATCTCATTTTCATTAAAGTAGAATCTGACGTTACTCTCTAGTCAAAAAACAACTTGGTGGATGCAGTCTCAGTTACAGTTATATAGCATTATATAATGTGTTAAAATGTTCCATTTTCTTCTTTTCTCTTATTTTTTCAAGGAAAGACAGGCAACAGTGAAAAAAGAAAAGAGTTGCCCTCAGCAAATGAACAAACTGGGAGAACGGAACAAAATGCAAAGAGCAAATTCTGTCACCGTAGATGGACAAGGTCTTCAGGTGTGATTATTGTTATTTTAATTTTAAGGTGATACTTGTAGGTATGAAGACAATGATAGAGTTGAGCAATCTTTAAAGTTAAATATTTCCTATACATTTGCTCTTATAATATTTCACTTTTATATATTTAAAAATAAAATAGGTACATTCTTCTGTCTGTACAGCAGTCCTGAGGTGCAAGTCTGCTTCTCACGTGGTTGGCAGGATTTCCTAAGACATTAAGGGGGAGGAAAAACTAGCTCTAAAACACTTGTATTGTGGGATGAAGCGGAACTCAATTGTTTTAGTATCTGTCACACAGCATTGTGTGAATTTATGTTATAAATCTGAGTCTGTCTTGGTAACTATTGTTGTTCACTATTCTCATTTGGACCTGTTAATAGATGAATGGAGGATCGTCAAATAAGGATGTTATTTGTCCAGGTATTTCCAAGTAGGCTTTCTGGCACATCAGAATTAAGAATGGAGAGAAGCAATGTGGTTTGCAAGGTGGTTTCAGTAACAGTGATATCTAGAATAAAAATGAAGTTTTTTCAACTTGAACGAAAAACTTGTGTGATGAGCTAATGTTATTTTAGAGAGGTTACTTAGAGCCATGCTAGAAGTTCTGCCTCAACTGCTTGACTTCTTTTGCTTGAGATATGAGTAGTTTTGAGTAAAATCAATGTTCACGTATGTGATGCTGCTTCTTTATTTCCTCAGGAGTTAAGTGATCATCATGATAACAATGTGATAATCAGTTAATATACATAGTTGACTGTTCTCTGTATCTTGATGTGTTGCAACTGAGGTTCAGTAAAATGTAAAAGATTCCATTACCATATATCAAATGCTGTATGCCTCAATTATTTCATTATATACCTTATTGTGTCAGGATAGAAAGGCTTATTTTATTGCTTCATCTTTTTAGGTTAGCGAAACATTCTTGTTGTGACAACACAAGGGGGGGGGGAGGGGGACAAAAAAACCCCAAACAACAACAAACCCCTACCTAAAAACCTATGCAGTCACATGGCTGCTCCATTGATGGTCTAGTAGGAGTCTGGTAGGATATTATGGTGATCATTATCCATGGCTTTCAAAGCTCTCTTCCTGTACTTACCATTCTCACAGGCTGCATTACTATCCAGATCATCTGTCACAGTGCATGAAGTAAAAAGGCTAGAGTATTCATGAACAGAAAGTTCAAGTTCTGTGTAATCAGTCACAATGTGACTAATAAAACAGTGCTTAAAGGAAGCACACAGGGTTTTCTAACTTTTGGGTGATATCCATGCAATTCCAGTGAGCCCAGCTGCTCTAGATAGAGGAGCTTCTTTGGCATCTCCTTTCGGTAGCAGCTCCATGTATGTTTATGAATTTTGGTTTTACTCCATGCATTAGAACGCTTATGCTCATAGTATATTTTCAGGTATTTTTCAAGTCTCTATTTCCCACTTATGCGATAACATTGCGTGGGATATAGTACCTCGTCTGTTCAAAATAACCAACTGCTAGCACCACTGACTTACACATGAAACCTTAAATTATTAAAATTTCTGCTTTCAGGTAATTAGGGCATAAGTATGTTAGTATGATCCAAAACTTATGTTCTATGTTCTCTTTCCATGATGAATCCAAAGCCTGGGATTCATCATTGCTTTTAGTTATTATCACTTGAGAAGAAGAGAAAGATTTCTAAGATGGTAGAGTAATTATTGAATGGATTTGGGGTGTTTTCTGAAGTGCTTGATATTGTTCTGTAATGCCACATCTATAATGTAGCGCACGATGTAGTACTGGTAATCAGGGTGATAACATTAGAAATAATTCTGCAGTGATGAACCTAATTTGCTGATTATACTGTGCTCTTTATTTTTCTCTGTTGGATAAAATTGGTTTCAACTAACAGGAATCCATCTTAGCACCAACTACTGAATTTTTGATCAGTATCAATAATGATAACCTTATCATTGTGAAGGCAGAGTGGATCTTGAAGGATACCATAGTGAAAGGCTGGGATCAGTGAGACTGTTGGGTTTTTTTTTCACTCACAGACTGTATCATTTTGGAACTATTTCCAAAAAGATATAAGATTCCATAAATATAACTGGTAATTAATGTTAGTATTTTGCCTAAAAGTGGTCTGGAGCAAAAAAAATCTGTAGCTGATCAAAGTACACTACTCTAATTCTCCCATATTTGATGAAAGCATGCTACTCTGATTCTAATACTCTGATTTTGCTGGCATGGTCTCATTTTGACATGATCTTCAGTGAACAAGAAAAGGATTTTTGTGAGTTTTTTTTTGGAATCTTTTTTATTCAGAAAATTTGATCATTTTGTTAATTGCATTTGCTTATGTTTTAAGTTCCCAAGGTACCATATCAAAGATACCCAGCAAATCTTTGTATTACTCCTGTTAGACCTCTGTTTTCAACGTGGGAGAAGTTGTGTGTAATTGGTCCACAACTTGTGTGGGTGTTTTATTTTTTCAAACTTTAAGTCACTTGTCCAATAACTTTGTGGAGTCTGCCTTTAAATCACGCTAGATTAAGGCTTGAAAATGTTCACCAGTTTAATCTAAATCTTTAGTTGCATTGTTTATTATATGGAAAGATCTATGTTATCTGGAAAAGTACTTTGGAAAAGCTATAAGAAATTAATTAAGAGACCTTATTTTGGAAATGAGTGGAATACAAACTGGTTATTAGATTTTTTTTGATGACCCAAAACCAACTACTTGTAATAATATGGTTAAGTTTTGAAATAAAAGATTTAAAATAGATATAAGTTCATCATTTAGCTTTTGTTGGGAAAAGTATCAAGACCAAACCTTCCTTCCATCAGACAGCAGTGAGCAGATAGCTTAGTGGCAGTAGAGATCTGCATGACTTACAGACAATTAATCATAGTTAAGCACATTCATCTTACTTCTTCCTAGCTAACCAGCATAATGATCAGGATTATTATTTCTAATTAGAGGAAGTAATAGATCATGTATAACCTTAAGATGAGAGTCATTAATTAACCTGCGTCCTAAGGGATTTCAGTAGGTAGTCCATCTCTGTCACAGTGAACACCATTGGTTTACACTTAGTTCACAGGAACAAACATCATGGGAATTGGCTAAATAACTAAAATTGATTAAAACAGTAGATAAATATATGACAAACTTCACTATATCCTGCGATTTGATATATGTTTCAACGTACAGCACTTTACTGTAACCACATACTGTGCCAGAATGAGATACTGGGTTGGTTTTATGCTAGGTTTAATTCCACCGATATTGCTGGAGTTTTTCAGTATTTGTTGTATATATTGGAACAGAATTGGATCCATTGTTGTGAAGTTATGGATGGAGTTGACATGCTAGTGCCTAACATTTCCTACTAGAAGAAAAGTGCTTTTAGATGCGTATAGGATTATATGCCTATGTCTATATGTTGCCTGTAAGACTCCTTAGCTTCACGTTTCTCAGGTTCTGCCTTAAATTACATTTTATGAAATCTTCAGCTGGAAAGATTTTGTTATTTCAGGAATTATGAATAAGGATTTGGAGCAAGAGCTTTCCATTTATCATTTTGAACAGAGACAGTCTAAACTTCATCTCTGAAGTTGTTAGTGTGTGACTTGGAGATGTTGACTTTGAACTCTTAATATGCTTTTAAACATTCTGGAATTGATATATGTCTAAAAGTGATAATTTTAAATATGAATAGTCTAGATTTATGGTTTAAAAACTGGTATCAGAGAGAGATCATCTGATGTAATTTTTTTATATTCTTCGACTCCATGAAGCAAAGGCGATGAACACACACATCTTACAGTATCTGAAAATGCAGACTAACACTATTAGAAGGAAGGTATTAGTTTGTAAAGCTAAACATTAATGTGAATGTGTAAAACTCACCATGCACAAAAGAATTTAAAAACATGGTAGATGTCATTGTTTCCTTCAGTATATCCTCCTCTCCATTCTTTTCCTCAGGCTTGCCCTTTTTCGGCATGTTTTCTCCTCTACTTGTTTTCCAGCTTTCTAAGGTGTTTAAAGGAAGTTATTATTGTTATGGTTATTACATTTTAAAAAGTGTGTGATTTCATATATCAAATATTGCAGGTTTCTGTAATTTAAAAACAATTAAAAATTACTCCATCAAGTTAAACATTTCATATAGATATGTTTGACCTTTATAGTATAGTGTCATTTCTCAATACAAAATACAGTTTCTTCATAGCTTTTTCCATAGGAAATTACTCTACTGTCAGAATCAGTCATGCATTTCTTGCATTTAAAGTTTTCTTCTCTATATATAGAGAAGAAATATAGAACTATATATATCAATATTTCAATGGAATTATAGGTTATAATGGCATCACAGCTGTAAGACAGACAGTATTAAAAAAAGTCACTTGCATTTTTGGCAAATTAATGAAGTGAGGATTATTGCAAATTACGGAATTGCTTCCAGCTGGATTACGTAGCATAACATAGAGTTTGCATTAAGCTTTTTGTTTTCTGTCTACTATAGGAAAAAATGAATGCAACACACAGCATTAATGAGTGGCTGTGTTATTCCCTTCTTTTAGATCACTCCAGTTCCAGGCACTCATCCACTTTTAGTTTTTGTCAATCCTAAAAGTGGTGGGAAACAAGGAGAAAGGTAAGGTTTTTTGTTTTGTTTTTTTTTTCTTTACCCCTCACTCTTTCTCTATTCTAATCTCTTTGATATGTTTAAAAATGAACGTTAGAAGTTTGTGTATGAAAAAAAATCGAACACTTTATAGTTATGCCTCATATTTGAACATCTCATTGGCCTGTTTAGAAGAGGTGGACACTATCATATAGTTATAAATTCTGCAGCTAAAAAATAGTTAGTTCTGTACAACAGTGTAATTTCACATGAGAAAAAGTAGCTATATTCAGTATATAGTTTTGTGTGATTTGCGTGAAGATGTGAGTTGCTATATTTTACATTGGAACTTTGAAGTTATAACAGTTTTCTTTTAATCTCTGTAATAATTATGCAGACAGACCAATAGTTTAAATTGGAAACAGTATTCTATTTTCTAATGTATGACTTGCCTTTCAAAGATTTAGTGAGTAGACTCTCCAGCCTCTCTGTAAGATTTCCTACAAAGAAACCTTTTGATTTCTGTAGATAGGAAGCATTCTAACAATCCAGTTAAAGTATTAAAGTCCAATCATGTAAACTTTAAAAACATGGTTAATTTTATATATGTCAGTAATTACATTGATTTAAATTCAAAATGCCTAAGTTTATGTTTAAATGTTAGTGTATTGGAGGCATAATAAAACAGAGGTAAGGAGCATTCTCCTCCTACTCTGTCCATCAAACTGAGGCAGAAATGCTGAATTTGTTACCCCTGAGCAGATTTTTCAGACTGCATTTCAGAATCGCAAGTGCTAACAATATGGCCATTTTTGATCATCACATAAATCCCCAAATTTTTGTAGCCTAGCTTACTATGTCAGTGCTGTAATTTATCCTTCAAGTCTTGAAAAAAGTTGCAGTCTTTTGGCCAAGATCAAGCTGCAGATGACACCTGTGGATACTGGGTGATGTGGGTACCCAAAAGCACAAAAGGAGGGATCCAGTGTGATTCTAAAGCTTGGAACCAAGCAAGTAAACTGATGGTACCTCTGTTAGATCACTTCTTTCAGTGTTCCTTAAAGTAAACTGACAAAAGGGACAAAATACTGCAGAGTAGATGTTAGGGGAATTCTCAGAGCTGAAGAACATTTAACTAAAGCTGTATCCAAAGACCTCTGAGACAACAGGTTATCATTTAGATGCTGGTTCTGTAACTCCTGGACTGGTATACCTAGATATCAGCAATGCCAACAAAGCTAGTTGTGGCAAAGGCAGTTAATGATCCAAAAGATTCATTCTAAACAGTTTAAAGAACATGCCTTTTGCAATCACAACAAAACAATATGAGCCATCCTGAGCATTCATGTTCCAGGCACAGCAGCAGTATGAGGTAGCTTGGGTCTTCTGTGCAGTCAGGGGCATTGTGGAAGATAATGCAGTAGCACTCAGCTTGATGAATTTTATTTTTTTTTTTAATAGTACCGATAAGAAGTGAGTAGATCAGGGATCTAGTCTGGAATTACATCGGTGAGAGGCAGGTTAGAAAGCTGTGCTTAGGTAGTTAGTTATAACCTAGAAACAATTTAATGAAATGCTGTTTCACAGCTTCCAATTCCTGGCTCATAATTGGGTTCAAGTGTTACTCTTTGAATGGGCTTGATGCACGAGGGTTGTCATTTCATGTTAGGTATTCTCCAGGGTAAAAACAAGTTTAGAACCTGATGCCCTTCGCAAGCTCCTGTTCCCAATCACATATTGCAGTCTGACACTTCTCAGTTTATGTTAATGCAACTGTTACTGAGGCCAAGCAGATCACAGGAATGTTTTGAATTTAAAAAATGCATGCCTTATACACGCTTCATTCACTAACACCATTACCTGCAAGTGTCATTACACAATGAAGTGTATAGCATGAGGGCAACCACCAGCAGCTGAGTATAGTGAAGTATGAGAACCTCTTAAATTGACTTTGATACCACACAAAATAAAATGTTAAATTGCATACTAATGTGTCAAGGTAGCACTCAATATTTCTGTGCTAGGAGCACATTGAAAGGTCAACTGCATAGTCATGTAAACACATCTCAAGTCATTCACCAGCAGGAGATAATATCTCATGGTTAGATCTGAAACTAGATTCAAAAAGGTTGAAGTCCACATATGGACTATTTGATGAGAAGAGATTTGCCGTCCACCTTTTAGGTGTTAGTGTTTCATATCAAAACCAGTAACATAATAAAATTTATAAAATAAGGATATTAAGAGTGTGTTATTAGCTTGAAGATTTAATCTAAGGGATGAAAACATTTTCAGGGAACAATAATACTTAACTTTTTTAATTTTCCCAGTTTTTATCTGGCTCTTCTACACTCAGTAACCAAAAAGAGAGAATCTCTTATTTCCGCACTCCACCCCTCCGCCCCGCCCGCAATTTTATGGCAGTTCTATGTCATGAGAAGTAACATCACAGGACATTTGAAGACATAAAGAGCTTTGCAAAATGCACAGTTGTGGTGATTCAAGTCAGGCTTTTTGATTATAGCAATTTTGTAATCTGGTCAGATATTGAAAGATTAGGAGTAGAGGATAGGCTGCAACAAAAGATTTCCACAACAGTGAGCGGGGAAAACAACAAACCCAGAACCTACTAATTTTTGTAGATAAGAATTTCATCATCTTGACTCATTGAGATTAAGGTGATCTTTTACTGAAAGCTATTCTTCAGTCTTTACTTGGGATTTTCTGTATTTGAGAGATCACAATGAATGAAGTTTTGATTTCTAATTGACTTTCATTGAACACAGAAAGGTTATTGCAGATATTGTCAAGACTCCAGTGTTCCCACAGTTCCCCATGTGAGATTTTATGCCTTGCCATATGGTAACCCAGCCCATTTCATTGCCCTTGGACTTGAAGAGAGTGTGTGCATCCATTTGACAACCAGTTGGATAAATGCACTTCCCCAACAATACTCTGTCATTTCCTTTTGTATTTTGCAATTTTTTGTCAAATCTCTCAAATGCAAAGGAAAAGAACTGAGGATCACTTTAAGGTTAAAAAAGTTAGGTCCTTTAGTTTTGTTTTTTGAATATTGGAACAGAGAGGTGGTGGGAAAGAAATAGATACATAGAAAAAGTGCATTCAGGACACAAAAATGCTTTCTCTACAACCGTATCTAATTACCTTATTGATAAGTTTTAAAACTTCAATTCTGTTACAAAACCAGAGTTTTGCAAAATGTATAGTGATAAATATCATGTTCTTCTTGAATAGGTTTCTCTTTTAAAAACCAATGCTATGACTTTCAGATATAATTGCAAAATAAAGAACTATGAAAATAACCCAGTTATTTTCTTCTTAATGGAGAGATTAATACTTATTGCTCATCACCTGTTTACCATTATTTGGACTGAAACTATTTAGTCCCATGGATAATACATATGTTTATAATAAAATAGAACAAAAATATAATTCAATGTTTATTAAGAAAAAGTAGCAAATTAGAATTAAAGTTGATGAGTTTGTCTCTCACACACCAAAAATAGATTTTAATTAAGCATGAGATTGGATAGGAGTTCAGCAGACCCAGTCAAGTGTCTTCCTCAGGCTATATCACACTGTAAAATTGACAGCTGTAGTTAATTTCATGAGGAAAAAAAATGCAGTACATCCATTTCATCCTAGGGCACAGTCCTGTATGTCTGCGTTTAAGATCTGACTAATCAAGACAACTGCTTTCAATAATCTGTGAATAGAATGTATATATTTAGTACATAATTGACAAAATAGTTTCTTTCAACAGAAAGAATATACAACAAGCATGTAGTGCTTCTAAAGGCTGTTGTTAAGGGTAATGCTTCTCACGTAAGAGTCCTTCTAAATCATGCTGCTGTTTTGCCGTACTCATTACTTTGTTTTCCACTTCCCCGTTTCCCAATTTATTTGCCTGACCAGCAGGTGAGTTTAAACAATTGTTTCCTTGACAAATGTGCAGTTGGATGCACTGGAGATCAACTTCCGTTCCTGCTGACTCCACGTTCAGTGTCTGTGCAGTACAGGTTGATGATATCTTTGACCTTTGTTGTTTTCAAATAACTTTGGTTCATTGTAGCTCTTCTCTCCTGCCCTCTGATTATTATGGCTTTCTAAGCTTTCATTTAGCATTGAGACAAAATGCAGAAGCAGTTTCAAATTATCTTTTTCAAATTCACTAGCATTCCTTTAATTTTGGGGAGAAGTCCTTGACTTCTTTCTTCTCTGCCATTTGGGGAAAATTAAGCATATACTGACCACATCTTGAATAGTCACCCCCTAGATCACTGAAGATGTATCCCCCAGTTGGCACAAGGCACTGCTATCGCCACCTTTTTCCCCAGTGTAGACAACTTTACTGCCAGTTTTGAATTGCCAATGGGTTTCTGTCCATCCATTTCTTTTCTCTCTCAACGACCTAGATGAAGGGATGGAGTGTACCCTCAGCAAGTTCACTGATGATACAAAACTGGGAGGGGTGGCCAATACACCAGAAGGCTGTGCTGCCTTTCAGTGAGACCTGGACAGGCTGGAGAGTTGGGCAGAGAGGAACCTGATGAAGTTCAACAAGGGCAAATGTAGGGTCCCGCACCCAGGGAGGAATAACCCCATGCATCAGTACAGGCTGGGGGTTGACCTTCTGGAGAGCAGCCCGGCGGAGAAGGACCTGGGAGTCCTTGTGGACAACAAGTTGACCATGAGCCAGCAATGTGCCCTTGTGGCCAAGAAGGCCAATGGTACCAATTAGGAAAAGTGTGGGCAGCAGGTCAAGGGAGGTTATCCTCTCCCTCTACTCTGCCATGGTCAGGCCACATCTCAGCAGAGAAGGACCTGGGAGTGCTGGTGGACAACAAGTTGACCATGAGCCAGCGATGTGCCCTTTTGGCCAAGAAGGCCAACGGTATCTTGGTGTGCATTAGGAAAAGTGTGGGCAGCAGGTCAAGGGAGGTTATCCTCTCCCTCTACTCTGCCATGGTGAGGCCACATCTGGAGTGCTGTGTCCAGCTCTGGGCTCCCCAGTTCAAGACAGACAAGGAACTACTGGAGAGAGTGCAGTGGAGGGCAACCAAGATGGTGAGGGGAGTGGAGCATCTCTCTTATGAGGAAAGGCTGAGGGAACTGGGTCTGTTCAGCCTGGAGAAGAGAAGACTGAGGGGGATGTCAAGAGGATGGGGCCAGACTCTTTTCAGTGGTGCCCAGTGACAGGTTAAGGGGCAGCGGACACAAAGTGCAACTCAGGAAGTTTCATCTGAATATGAGGAAGAACTTCTGTACTTTGAGGATGGCAGAGCATTGGCACAGGCTGCCCAGAGATGTAATGGAGCCTCCTCCTCTGGAGATGTTCAAAATCCACCTGGCCGTGATCCTGTGCAACTTGCTGTAGGTGACCCTGCTTTGGCAGGGGGGTTGGACTAAATGATCTCCAGAGCTCCCTTCCAACCCTGACCATTTTGTGATTCTGTGTGAAAAGATAGCTCAGTCTAACTCAGCCCAAAGTGCACTCGAGTATTTTCTTCAACAGCAGAGCTGCTCAAAGATGATCCCAACCCTCTTGACCACTCCTACTGTAATTTTCTGCCTCCTCAGTTTTGCTAGTGCAGCTATTTCGAGGTTCGTATGAGATCACAGACATGATTCAAGTGAAGGGAAAAAATGACAATGGAGAAACTTTTCTGAGGATTTGTATTTTAAATTGAATCTATTTAGTTTTCCAGATCACAGAATAACCCTGCAAACTGTTACAGAAACACAAATGTTTGTTGACAAACTATGTTGTAGGGTAAGAACCAACTGGAGGTGGTGGTGACAGGTGGTAATTTCATGAACTGACTTTGTTCATGAAATTGCACTCCGTCACAAAAAGCTGTCTTGCGGAGCATTACCCACTACACTGCCTCATGGCTTTGTCACCACAAATCTCCAGCCACAAGGAAACCATGTCCAATTCCTTCCTTACATGTGGAAGCAAGATGTTGAGAGACGTATCAGTATCAGTAGGCTGTTTGACACTGTATAGGTATAAAACTGGAAGGTTAAATCACTGTCCATTTCCTCATCTTGCATGTGTCACACTGTTAGGTCTAGTTACACCTTAGTGTGAAGGCAAACGTTTACAGTCAGTTTCTTCCTCTTTTGGGGGGAATGTATGAGTGGAAATGAACTGTCAATTTATGAATTTTACACAGACTAGCATACATAAGTATGTTGTTATAACTTAAAGCTTGATGTGTCATTTGCAGTTGGTCATTATAGAGTGATCATCTGTCATTGATGTTCAACTAGTACCTATGAATGGTATGCACTGAATCAAGTATGATTCATTGCAATCTCTTCATTATTGCAGGTGGACTTCGGGGTTTTGGCTAGAGATACCTAGCTCCCTCTTTATTAAGAAGGCTTTTACAGCATTTCACTGATACCTGACAGCAGTATTGTAAGTGTAGGTAATGGCTAGTATGTTTTGTAGCACCAAACTTTTAGGCAAATAACTCTTAAGCCTTTGGGACTTCCTAACAATACTGTTCATGAAATACTTACGGTCGGCTGCAGTAATTAAATTAGCAGCACCTTTGACCAGGTTAAATCCTATATGTCACTGAAAAGCAACTTACACATACTAACTAGAAAATTAAAAATAGGATCCTTTTATCTTGGTAAGATGCTGCAAATAAAATGGAGATATACTGACTTGTAAATCCACTGTGAAATGTCTGATTTAGTCATCATCACAGCCGTTGACAATGATGTGTGCATGCTTGCAAAGTGAAACCAGTCATTTCACATTGACTTTCTATGTCAGGAATGGCATCAGGAATAGATTGTGTGAGTGTGAATACAATGCTTTATGAAGAAGCTGATATTGCTAAATAATTGAGAGGTTAAGAAAATGTTCCAATTTGGCAATTTTAGAGATAATTATAGATTTGTTTGTATTCAGTATTCTTACACTGTTGTGTTCCACCTAGCCTGATAAATTATGCATTAGTCAAGAAAATAAAACAAAAAAATTTCCTTAGTGTGCACATAGATTGTATCTAGACAGTTTTATTTTGCTGAATTTGGAAACGTGGACATTTTAACTTGAAATTCAGCTTTTATTGTGCTTCTATTTTATTTAAGGCAGTAAAAAGAAAAAAATTCTGGTGGAAAAATAAATGCTTTCTTAAAAACATTAAAATATTAATTAGCTTGAGGACATAAACATTAAAATTAAAAGGAAGAAACAGTGGTTTATAATTTAAACTATTGCCACAGATCCCAGGTATGTATTTATTCATTCTGAGCTCCAACTCTTTCATGTGCTTACTTGTTTCTATGTAAGAAGTGAAGCAGCTACCACATTGTAGTCAATGTAGGAAATTACATTTCTAATATTTGTAATAAAGAAACAAAATGTTTGTCATACTTCTAGGACAAGTAATCTCAAATTTATAAAGTCACAGTTTTTGAAATATTCTGCCATTTAAAGAAATATTTGCTGGGGGTGGGACAACAAATGGAGTCCCTTATGGAATAGGATAACACTTTCCATGCTGTATCAATAAATTGCTTTCTAGTATTCAGATAATTTTAAAATATGTGTAATTTAAGTAAAACAATAGTTTTGAATCTTTTTCACTTTCTTCCCATTCTATTATAATCAAAGAAGATGTAGCTGACAATAGATTTGCTTTCTTAAAACGTTGTTCAACCTATGGGGACATTTTTGGTGGGTGGCAAAGCCAATTTGCTTTTTGCAATTAATTATGCTTGTAATTCCGTGTTAGCAATAAATTTCAGGAATAAATCACTCCTTTACCATGGACTTACTTTAATAGGAACCAATGTACTTTTCCAAATGCTTTTTTGACTGGCCTTTTCTTGTGTCACTATACCTTCTTACCCTGTTTTCTTCTGTCTACATACAGCATTTGAATTGTAGATAGCTTGTAACACTTCTGTCTGAATTTTATGCCCACAATACACCGTATGTATGAATTATAATTGCTGTGTTCAAATATTTGATTTTTTGTATAAATGAGATCCTGCAATTCAAATAATTGTTAACTTCTTTCTTTCATTTGATAGGTTTAAAAAAAAAAATTCCAAACGTGTAAGTAAGTATTTTCTCCTTGTCTCTTTTACCTCTCCAGAATTTATAGAAAATTTCAGTACCTTTTAAATCCTCGTCAAGTTTATAGTCTTTCTGGAAATGGACCAATGCCAGGGTAAGTCTACAGTTAATATTATTACCAGAAACTCATTTAATAAAATGCTACATAATCAAATGAACAGACTGAGGCATATATAGCATGTTTTGAATGTATCAACACTACAGACCTCTGAATGACTGCAGAAATTTACAGGTATTATTTGTTTACGTGTACAAATGAAACTACGTATCATATGTTTTACTGCTAACCATGCAGTACTCTATAAGAACTGTGGGATAAATTTCATTCTATTTGCAACTTTTGCTGCTATATCAGCAACTCGAGTTCATATGGGGGTTACTTTATGTTGCAAATATCACACAGCCTCAAAGACTGACTCACAGGACATACATTTCTTTTATATAATCACATATGTGCACATATGTATGTGTCTGTGTAATATATATATACACACACATACATATTTTCTTATACATGGTCAGATACAGAATATTGTTTCAAATCATGGTGACTGTGCACTCCTTATCAATTCCATAATCTTGGGGTTGTGGTGGGCAGAAAGTGACTGGTCAGGCTAGATTATGTTGGCAGTGACTTTTTATGGGGACTGAAGTGTTACCTGAACCAGGTAGTGTTGCAGTCACAAGCCTAAGATACTTCTTCCATGATTCTTCCTAGTTTGTGTTCATGTGAAGACAGGAGTATTGTGGAATATCAAATACCAACTTTTTCCAGCTGAAATTGTCCCCTTTTTAAGTAGGGGGTACTTGGTAGAAGAAAACAGACCAACACTGAACGTCTGGTCTAAGTATCGTTTTGTATGTATTGGATGTTATTTAGTTGTCACTAGTACATGAAATTTTATATCAGTGAGAAGAGTTGCAGAAGGATACTAGGAGATATATCTTCACTGACATGAAGTTTACACTGTTGTTTGAATACTTTTTTTTTTTAATTTGGGCAGTTTTTATTTGTTTAGACTTTTTTATTTTAAGATGGAGGAAAATAAGATGAAGGCGGAAATGTACATGGTTTGTGCCTTGCAAAATTATATTTCAGTTGTCACAGATATATTACTGGAAAGAGTATGTTCTGACAGTTTCTGCCAGTACTTCTGGTTTTAAGCCAAATACACCAAATACACAGGAAGCTATTCTCTCTCAAAACCATTCTACATCAGCTGTCCTTTTATTGTGTTAGTCTTGGGATCTGTATAGCACAGATGAAAATGAAAAGTGGATTGGGCCCAGTCCTTTTTGAAGTTAAGATTCTTGGGATATCTTGCACTAAAGTACAACCTGCAGAATGGTGCAAAACCTGCTCAAAAAATGGAAATAACGACGTGCATGATTTCTTTCATGCCTATAATTTTATCCTGTACCTGAATGCTAGTGCTATTTTATTACTCAGATGGTGTTTGTTGTTTGTTTTGTTATGCTAGTCTTGACACATATGGAAAATTTAAGTAGTCTTAGTCCAATTTCTAATCTTTAGACCAGAAAAACTGCAGAAACTTATTTTAGGAATTTATAATAAATTTCAGCGGAGACAAAACTAGTAACCAATATTGTTTTACATACTGTATAAGAGAAATACCATACTAGAGATTGAAATGATGACTTTCAAAACAACTGAAATATTTTTGTTCAAATTAATCTTATTTCATTGCACCTTTTTTAAAAAAAAAAAAAACTAAGAAAATCAAACCCCACGTGCTGACTGCATTTCTGTCCAGTACTGACTTCTGGTTTTCATGTATCTTCTGATGTAAAGGAAAATGTATTTTAAGGCAGAAGCACAAGAGGGCAGTGTTAAGTTCAAACTGAAACTCTGCACTGAAGTGATTTCAACTTTAGTCTTTTGAACCATGACTGTTTTTTAGAAAATATTTTCAATTTCTCTTCCTATTAGGAATTGAAATAGTTTTACTTCAGAGTCACTTTGAAGAAATTTCTAATTAATTTTCGAACAGACACTACCTTTTATTAAGCTTGTTTTGGTATATATTTTTATTCTTTCCACAGAAAAGAATAATCCTAAATTTCCAGTTTATCTCCAGCCATCACTTCTTGGCCCTGGCAGTACTATGTAGGCTGCATTTAATTTATCCCTTAAGCGAGCAGTTGAATAAACTCTGTATTTCACTTACCAGTCCTTGTTTCCCTTTCTGCAAGGGCTGGATTGCTTAGTAAAACCTGCCTATCCATCCATCTGTCCACTCACTCATCCGTCTCTATGATGCCAGTTATACTGGTTTGTCAATCAAAATGTTACATTTATTTAATATTGTCGTATGTGTCATTTAGATTGAAATGGAACAGAGTGGGATATTGTACAGCACAGAGAAAAAAACAAGTGTATTCTTCATGCCAATTACTGTTATTTAGTGGAAAGGGGTAAACGTGGTGTATATTTACTTTACAGTGTTTATGATTATTGTAATACATTTTAATTTAATCTTTTTTGAGTTTTTTTTTTCTTTTGAATACTGATTTCAGACATGTTTACTCAACCTATAGAATATTTATAGAATTAGGGTAGAATTTGTATGTTTTAGGTAAAGCCAATCTGTCTGCTTTAACCCACAAGTTAATGTTTTTTATTTATGATGGTATTTTTCTCATGGGCTGCTGTCATAAACCAAGAAGATAACGTTTACAAGTTTTCTAACTTGAGTTCCAAAAATCTGTGGCTGACAGAAATTAACATTTCCAGGTCATTTCTGTCAAAAATCTAATTATCTCCTGTTTAGATAAAATTGAGAAAGACAACTAGGAGACTAATAAAATCCTAAATCTTAGCGGAACTGTGAAACCACTGAATTCTTTTTAAAAAGGCAACAGCTCAATCACTAGGTCTTTCATTCTTCCTCTTCAGTGGGGTAACCATGTTCTTTCATAGAAATGTGTTTTGGAATAAAGGATTCCTTAGCAGACCTGAGCTGGAATAGGGTTAAAATAGTCTTTGTTCAGAGGAAGAAGGGCCACTAGTGGAGTCCCATGTTTGAATTTCTTTGAAATCTGGAAATAATGCATTTCATTTTCCCTTGCAGTCCTCTTCCTTAAAAAACAAAACAAAACAAAAAACCTAAAACAAAAAACCAAACCAAAAACCAAAACCCCCACAAAACCCCCTACCTTTTGTACTCTCAGTTATAGTGTGGCTTTTTTAATTTATAAATATGCTGGCATGTAGCAGATCGACAGAAAAATATTTTGAACAAGTTGACAATGGATTTTAGTACTGCTGTCTGAATGTGCAGTTACTCAAGTGGATGTGTCACCTCCTTTCATAATAGATGGGATGGTACGTGGAGAACTGCAGGAACAGCAACAAAGACATTTCTTGTAGCTTCTTAGCATGCCTAAGCTAAGTTTTTCGGAGCTATTTATGTCAAGACACATGTACATAATCTATATGAAAATATATACATGATGCAAATAAATCACACGGTAGCTGAGTCTCTGACACTGATTCCAACAACAGAATCTGACCCTCTGCGAGGCCTGAAAATCAAGGAACTCTCAGCCAAAGGGCAACAGTACACTTTAAACAGGGGTATAATGATAATGGTTTAGACGTTCTGTATCTGGGAGTAGAGAGATACTGGTGAGCTGGAGAAACCCTGTAAGCTCTGCAGCAGAACACAGGCATAAAAGGTACTCCACAGTTGCAGACTGCCACAGTTAACAAAGTGACGTGAAAATTGCCGGGCTGATACATTGTGTAATTTGTGCCTAGCACCTGTGTTTTTAGCCTTGAAAAGAGTTTCCCTGTTTGGTTGTTATATCTCTATAGGAGTCTTCTACTTCTGACAACAACTGTTACTGTGGATTTAATGATCTTGAAGAATCTGAAATTCGGTTATTGTTCACCTCACAGAGAGGTAAATAATAGCTGGATGAATAGCAGTCGAGCCACAGACTCGCATGACTCTCTCTAGAGGTCACCGTTTCACAAAGGCTTTGTCCCTCTGAAAAGGCTCCTGTTCCCTTAAGTCTATTATTTTAAATGTCTAATTTACGTTATTTTTATACTCTATAACCGAAATTGTATCCACAAAAGTTGTATTTCTTTGTAACTCCCTTAAGCCTTTAATTTGGAGAGCATGTATTTTTAAAATTCTATCTTCAAGTTTACCTCAACAGGCTTTTTAAAATCTTAAATTCTGTCCACTTAAAATATGCCTGAGACAGCCAAACTGAATCCCTACAACTTACTCGGTAATTTTGTTGGGAATCTACAGCACCTGGGCTTTTATAACTTCACAAAACAATAGACCTATTCTGAAAATTACACTATTTTCCCTGATTATTGGAATTGATTGCTGGAGCATTTCTTTGCTGTTGGACATTTGGAATATCCAGAGTATTCTGGGAAGACATACACACCAAGAATATTTTTAAAAGATAATAACTGCGTAGTTATTTTCTCCTAAACAAAACCTTGAACGTTGTCTGTATTTCTTTGGAATAATTACATTTTTGCCAAAGAATGGCAAAACAAGCCATGGTGGGTTGGTTTTGCTCTAATGATTAAAATTACTGTTGTACACCATAAATTGGTAAGACTTAGTAAGTCCACTTAAACTTACTTTATGTGAAACTTAAACCTTGGATTTAGAGATATAAAATATATTTCAACTGTTTAACAGTATTTTTACTTGTATGACATCTGTGGTGTTTGCTGCATACATAGCACAACCTTTAAATATTGTAAAATATCACCAATTTCTGCTCCTGTCTCAGTCTAGACTTCCAAAGTTGTGAGCCAGATTCATTCACCTCTCTCTTAACCATTGTAATTGTTCCGTAGTGAGTTTGCCACACACTTAGAGCCTTTGTCTGAAATCTGTTCTAAAAGCCTCTGCCACATCCTTTAGCCTGCTTATTAGTTTTTTCTAGCATTCTTGAGCTGGTTCACTTTTCTCAATCACCTCAAAATAAGCTTTTGACTATTACAGTTAAGTTACTTCTGAACACATGACATCCAACATCTTTACTCCACCCACTACTCAGCATATATTGATTAACTTTTCCCACAAATGCTTCTGTATTTCTTCTTCTGACTGGCATATATCTCTCCCAAATCTGCAAGGCTGCTATCCATCTTGTGGGTATTATGCAGATAAAGCAAATTTCATTCTTTCAGGGAAAGTAGGTTTGACACTATCATTATTGTTCAAGATCTGTATCAGAATGATTTGAAGCCATCTACTGACTATAACGCTATACTGCAAAAATGGATTGGTATACCTCTTAAGCAATAGTTAAGGAAAACCTAACTTCTGGTTGAACGGGGCTTTGAACAACCTGGTCTAGTGAAAAATGTCCATACCCATGGCAGGGGACGTTGGACTAAATGATCTTTAAAGGTACCTTCCAACCCAAACCATTCTATAACTCTATGATATTAATGGTATTTTTGAGTGTGAAGTATGTTGTGTGGACCAATGTTTTCAGTGTTGGGTGCCTGACAGTAAAATGTCTGCTATATTCATGGAGTCCCTCAATGTCCTGTGTGATCACACACTGAAGGACTGGGACCTTGTTTTACTAAATGTGCCATTAAGGTTGTCAGCAAGCCTGTGATTTGAAACTGGCAGCCACCTTTATGTTTAGAAAGTATGAACTGAAAACAGTATTTTCAGCTGCAATATATGCATCTACCAGTTAACTTCTGCACATTAAAATAGCATTCCAGGAAAGGAATATATTGCCCCATGCAATGATAAACTGGATTTATTGAAACTATTTTCATTAGAATGATTTACTGGAATTACTGTCTTACAGATAGTGTCATTACAGTATACAGAAAACTATAACTGAGAGTTGTAATGAGGTTAAAGTGTGTATGTTGTCCAGTTACACGGCCAGCTCAGCTTGGCAATTTAGAAGAGGAAAAACTGCGTTTAGTTTTCATACATACTCTGAAGTAAATAACCATTTGTCAGGGATTGTATTTGATTTGTTTAGTAAAATGACAGCAATATAGTCATTACAATAAAGGAATAAACATTACAACAACGCAATTGCTTTGTCTTTCAACTTGGTACTTTCTTATGGACAGTTAGTTAAGAAGAGTCAGTGGCGAGTTGAACATCTAAATCAGTGAAATTGCTAGATTAAACACAGCTTTTGAATTCTGAAGTGAACAAAGTGTCTAAGTTATAGGCTTCACCTGGAAGTATGAGATATCTATCAGATCGGTCTTTTGTCAACATAAATCTGTTAATGAAGGATTAGCAAAACTCAAATTTGCTTCGAGCTGGTTTTGTTTATGGTGAACATTTATCTTTCATTCTCTTTCATTCACGCACAGCATAAGTTTTATTCCAATATGCAAATGTTGTACTAGTTGACTTGTAATTATCAAACAGATGAGTTACAGATGCCATTCAGGAAAATTTTGATAATATTACTTTATTTGATTTATGCCACAGTTTATGAAAAATAAATATTTATTGAATTTAATTATTTTACATATTTATTGGTTCAATGTTATTGTCTCAGTACCTTTAAGGCCAGCCTACTTTAGTGTGAATACAGAAGTTTTAAAACAGAGGTCATAACAAATACCTTTTTAGATAGTTTCTCTGTAAATTGTAATGCGATGCTTCTGAAGTCCTCTGTCTTGCAGTTGATTACAATTAAATGCAAGTATTGTAATTGGCAAAGTTCATGTACTGTGCATAGTAATACTGACTGAGAAGCTGTGTGACAAAAGTATTTACAAATTTTACTGCTCATCTATTTCTAAATTACTCTCCTTTTCCAAAAACTGAATCCAAATTACTCAGGGGTGACTGTAAAAGCAGCTCAGTAAAAACATAGGTTTAAGTCACAGGAGCTGAAGTAGCTCTAATGCTATTTATAGTATTTAAGAGAAAATTTCTGTAATGTAGGTAGATACCAAGTTCTGTTCCCTTTTCATGGACTTTGATCTTCTCTGCAGTGGAGAAACTTACCAAGTTAAATAGTATTTTTATGTCCACTGATCATTTACCATTTATGGTACATTTATCAGGTACCTATCCTGAAATACCGATATTGGTGGATTATTCTTTGCTTGGGCTATTGACAGTTGTAATTTTTACTTCCACTGTGAGTGAAGAAGACTGGCTGAACAATTTCATCCAGTGCTGGTTTTATGCCACCTTGTGTAGCTGAGCACCTGAAATCTGCAGGTACCTAAATGGAAAGCATTGCAACTTATGTTTTACTATGAGTGGGACAGGACTTCCTAAAACAGTTGTGTAAGAATAAGG
>NW_009599599.1:53674-57969 GCF_000690535.1 Cariama cristata | reverse complement strand
TGCAGGTTGTGCTCTCCCCGCTGCTCCCCAGCTTTGGGAGCGGGCTTTGGGCAGGGTGCAGCAATGGGAGGGGGGGATTACTGATGGGGCGACTCCTCTCCCTACCCCTGTCTGCGGGGAAACAATGCGGGAATGGGGTTTTTGACCTAATCCTGCCTTCTGCTGGGAGTGCTGGTGGGGCTGAGCACCTGGGAGGCAGGGAGGGAGGAAGGCATGGATGAACGGATGATGGATGGGGTCTACCCGTGTGGACAGGCCTGAAACCCAGCAAAGGGCCAGGGGTTTGGCGACAGTCGCATGTGATGCTCAATGGCCCCAAATTGCCCGGTGCTGTGAGTGCCATTCCCGGGGATGGTGGCCATGCTGCCATACATGCCTGGGTCTGGGTCTGGGTCTGGTGCGGGCAGAGACACCCATAGAGCCCGGGCTGGCCTCTGCCAGGCTGTTTCTCGTTATCTGGGAGCATGGGGTGCTGCTGCCTTCCCAGGGGCGCTGGGGGCGGCTGCAAGGGGTGAACGGCTGTGCTGGAGCTGCCCCTGGGCTCCCGCTTTGGTTCCTTGGACTCTGCCAGGAGACACGGGGGCTTCATCGGCTGGCGGCAGAGTCCCCTCGGCACCCAGGGGAAAGGTTTACTGGTAAATAAACGCCGAGGAGTGGGTACAAAGGATGGACGCGTTTGAAGAGGGCAGCCCCTGTTAGGCACAGCCTGGGACAGATGCCTAGGTTTACGTACCCAAGCTTTGCTTGCGCACATGTAACACGTAAACTTGTGTAAATCTTTACCAAGTACTGGTGTCCCTCAAGAACATTTGCCCTCGCTATTTGCAGTGCTGGAGTGGAAACGCACCGCGATCTGTCCGTCCCAGCAAACCCTGCCGAGGTAGGTAAATATGTTCATTCTCATTTTACAGATGGATAAGCAGAAACAGAGAGATACCAAGTGACTTGCCCTAAAGGTTAAACACCAGGTCTGAAACATAACCCAGGACTCTCGATTGAAGAATTCATGGGGCTGTTTCATTAAAGATATCCAGGAAATTAAACCATTTTAAGCTGACAGAGCAGGTATTGTAATTCTAAACCTATTCTCCAATGTGGTCTTCTAAATTCACAAAACTAATTCAGTTTCACAATCCTGTCGTGTAAATCGCAGCACAGCTTTGTTTTTAAGCTTCAGTACCACAAACGTTTTTGTCCCGCTAACAGAAAATGTTTTACTCTGCTGCGGTTAGAAACTCCTCCGGTCCATGGCAGACGGGCAGCAGCGTCACTCCATGTGTGACTGTGCAAGGACAGAATGTTTCATTGCCACTGGGGTTTTTTTTCTATCCCATATTTTTCCAGTTTTTATTGAAGTTTTCTCCTCCTTTTTTTTTTTTCTCTTTCACAGCCTTGAGAAGTCCTATCCTTCCCTAAACCTAAATTGGGCTAAAGTTGCCCTCTAGAGCTCCTTGCCGCTGTGGTTAGGCTCCTTTGTGCTTTGCTGCGGATGGCGTGACAATGTGCTGTATTCCAGCCCAGGGGTGAGCCTGCTGCGTGGCATCAGGGATCGAGTTGGAGTTGCAGCCACGGACTGGGGTGGCCACCCTCACCCGTAACCGTGGTCACCTTTTAGAGGTAGCCGAAACCACCAGCATTCACTGTGTGGGTAATGAGGTGCAGTGAACTTGTTTGTGTCCATCCCTCTCTGCAGTGCTTGTGAGCAGCAGCGAGTGGGAGTATTTTAATTTCATTCTTCAAATGATAAAAATTCCATTTTGTGTCATGTCCTATCCTTTTGGTTGGTGAAGCAGCTTTACAGCCCTGGGGTGACTGTTTGTGCTGGGTTGGAAGTCTTCTCAAAGAACCAAATTTTAGAATTTGACCTCAGTGGGACGCACTTGATCACCCATTTTCATATAACACTGCAGTGGTTCAACGCCTAGCATATAGAGCTAATGGGATCATTTTTGATTAAATGTCTCTTTGATTATATGTGGGTTTGGTTAAGTGTTGTTTGCATTTTGATTAATGTCATTCAAGTCAGAATGCTCTACAGCAAGATACTGATTTCAGTATTTTTTTTCAAGAAAGAGTTTTCTGAAGCCACTTCTGCCCACAAGGAAGAGGGCTGGGGGGAACTACAAATAGGTATTTTTGATCCAGATACAGCATTTTCCCACAAATTAACCGTGCAAAAACACTTTAAAAGTTTTTGCACCACTTCCAATGGGGAATGCTGCACAGTTGTAAACCTCCGAAGCTGTCACAGGATGGATTTGGTGTTCTGTAGCTGCTGGTCCCATCAGATCTGCTTGCTTTGTGTGTCTGAGCGTGCTTGGAGGAAGGCAGGGGAGCTTAGACTCCACGCTGACTTTCTTCTTCCTGTTTCCGTTTTTCTCCCAGCAGTTTCTGTTTACCCCCATGGATACATCTCCCCTCCAGGTCTGTTTAACTGCCTTGTGTTTACAGGCTTCTCATCCTCACGGCTTGTCGAAAGCCATATGGCAACTCTCACAGCCAACAGTGGCTTTTAGGAGGAAGTTCTCTTTCACCTTTCTGCTTGTGAATTCATATTTTAAAGCTGTGAATTAAATCATTTGCGGTTGAGCATTTCTATCTAAGTGCTTCAGTTTGGCTGTTTCAGGTGCAGTGCAGCAGGGCCGCATTGAAACCTGCAGGAAATCCTTCGTTACCCGGAGACCCGTGTGTGAGCAGCCTGGTGAGCTGTGTGCTCCGAGTGATGCAGATGCTCAATTTCATTATGGCAAAGTCAATCTAAATACACTTGTCTGATTACAGCCTAGTAACTTATAAAGAAGCCGCACGCTTCAGAGATTATTTTTTTTAAGTGCTAAAATTCAGAAAAAGCTAAACCGCAAATTACGTGCATACCTGCATTCAGGTGTCTTTGTTAGATTATATCGAAGTTATAATTTGATTCCATCATTTTCACAATAGAAGCTATTATATGGGTAATGTGTGTTGCATGTTGCCCTGGAGCACAGCTGGTTTGAGTTAGAGGAGTATCTCTGAAATCTCATCTGCACCAGCAATTCCCACTCAAGCCCCCCACTGCATATGAATGCTATTTTAGCTCTTCTAAACACAGAGTGATAACTGTGGAGGGTTTATCTCTCTTGGATCGAAACAATGCTTGCTTTTAGATAAGGATTGTTTTATGGGTGCTGCTGGCATGAAGATGGGTAAATGCTAAGAGCCCTGTATTTCTACAGAGCATTCCTCATTTTACAGATGTGGGCTGGGCTTCATCCGAGCTCTGAAGCAGCACTGGGCTCCTCACCCCAGCTGGATGAAGTCCATGGTGGGTGCTTGCTGTGGGACAGTCCAGCTGGGAGTGACACAACTGGTTTTAACTGAGGAGAAGCCATCATTAGTCTGTTCAGCGTCCTGTGGGAGTATGTATACCAAGGATTTTGAAACTGAGGCGTAGCTCCCTTCAGGCTTTTTAAAACCCTAGCCCTTCTGTAGCGTTTGCTTAGCCCCAGTCTCCTTGTTTATACTAAAAAAAAAAAAAAAAAAGTCATTATAAACTAAAATTTAGGACAATTCCTGTGTTCTTTATGGCTACAAGAAACTGCTGAGTGAACCCTGACTTCTGTGAACTGCTGCATGTGGGAGAAGAGCAGGAGAAACTGTTTTTCAACATTTGTGGACATTTAGACTCACTGCTTAAACCTAAGAGCTGGAGTTATTCTCCAGTTGTTGGTTGCATTAATGAAAAATGTGGGAAACCCCTGATAAGCATACCAAAAATAGGCATTGCAGGAGGGGCATTGACAAAGAAATGGTTTTGAAGTTGTTTTCAGCATTCAGCATCTGTGCACTGCCATCCAGTGGGCACTGGGAACTGGCTCCCTGTCGCCCACCTCTGATGGCCCAGCACTGCACAGAGGTACTGCCCAGTGCTGTGCATTTTCAGTAGAGGGACCCCCACATGGTCAGGGGCTCCTAGTGCCCCCCCTCTCTATCTCAGTGAAGAGATGGGGATGGAGGAGTGATGGTACCCTGGGATGCCGCTGTTGTCAGCAGGGATGGCTACAGAAGCCTGCAGCCCTTCATCTGCATCGCCCCATCCCGCTCTGTGCAGCCCCAAGTCGGGTCATGGCACAGCTGTTACAGAGTAAGTTTAATCAACCTAACTTTTTAATTCTACTCTGTTCTTTTAAATGTATTCTTTTGTCTGAATAACTTCCGTTAGCATTGGTTAGCAGGAGAAGGAATTCCAGGTCACATATCATAAACTCATCCTGACCTGGTTGCTTGGCTACGGGTGGGTCTAGAAGAAGATAAGG
>NW_009599599.1:21192-53250 GCF_000690535.1 Cariama cristata | reverse complement strand
GGTGTTGGGAGTCTGTCTTTAAGGCTGTTACCTCCAACCCTCTGCGCAATCCTCCTTTTGGATTTCGAGGCCCCTACAGCAAGAAGCCCTAGGCTGTGCACAGGAGTGTAGTATAGAACTCCCTCAAAGACCACATCCTGATTACTTAATCAGCTGGTTTATTAAAAGGTATTTCCTATTTCCATATAAATTCAACTGGACCAAAAAAAAAAAAACCAAGAGAAAATTACATTATTTGCTGTGCCAAAATACTATAGGCACTTTCAGATGATTAAAAGGTATTTCCTATTTCCATATAAACTCAACTGGACCAAAAAAAACCCAAGAGAAAATTACATTATTCGCTGTGCCAAAATACTATACGCACTTTCAGATATATTTACAGAGGACAGCCCTCCGTGCTGGGAAGCTCAGGAGGTGGTAAGCACGGAGACTTCGGTTGCATTTTACCTGAGGGTCTGTTCAGACCCTAACTTTTGCATGTTGCATACTTGCTTTCCTGCTCGGTGATTTCATTTTTAATGGCTATCACTTGTTCCTCTAGTTGTCTCAGTTGCTCTGCCTTGTCTTGTTTGGTTTGATTCAGGTCCTGAAGCTTCTTCTCCAAATCTGGAAGAGCAGAGACATGCAATGATGCTCATATTTGTTCTGTAAGTAAAATCCAGGGATTAACAGCCTTTCTTTTGCCAGCAGTTTTAGAGGCAATAAGCCCATTTCAAATGAGGAATGTTGTAGATGCAACTGGAGGGAAAAGTCTGGCTCCTGGATAGCAAGAGAAATGTAACAGCCCTAAAGAAATCAATTTCTCAGCATATGCTTTTGTCCATCAGCTAGGATAAGGCAGGACACGGAGCTCTTAAAGGAGTTGGTTTAGATGGAAACACTCAGAGGAACAGTGTGTCCATCGACGTGTATAAAGCCTAGACAATTCGGACACAATGGGCTTAGGTCTCTCATTTACAGGAACATAGTGGTAATGAGTCAAAACTACATTATTCACTGCCTGTTTCCAACACGCTTATTATCTGGGCATTTGGAGTGACTGGGATGCTCTTAATGCTTCTCCTCAAGGTATATGCTCAGAATATTTATTCAGATCCTGTCCTGAAGAATTTGCTCCTGAGATGGAGCTTCTGCTTCAGTTTTGCTGATGTTACATGGTATTTTCGGATATCAAGCCTGGCAGGATCCTAGGCCCAAGGATTCCCAGGGGGAATGCCCAGACCTTCACTACAAGCAGAATTAGGTTCCCTGTGTGCAATGAGATGTGTTCTTCCTTTTTGGTGACCCTTTAAACCCACACGAGGGGTTGTCTGAGTACCAATGCTGCTACGGCTGCAGAGCCGTGGTTTCCACTGCCCAAGACCCCTCTGCTTCCCAGCCACGGCCCCACAGGTCTGGGGCACATCGGCTTCAGTCTCCACAAGCCAGTATTTGTACCTGGTTTGTTCTGCCATTGCTCAGAGGTAATGTCTGAACGGGAACAGTATGGACTGATGGAAAACAGCTACCCTGCAGCTCTATAACACAAGCCATCACTCAGGTAATGTAGAAAAAGACAGAGCGCAGAGGAAAGAGTTAAGGTCCGAATGCCAAAAAGTAAGTGCATAAATCAAGGTCTCCAGCTAAATCTGCAGCCAAATTTTATGCAGATTTTGTGCTTGTCCTGTTCTTAAACTGAATCAAATCACTGCAAGTCCCTGTGTGGACACTTCTTAAACTCTGCTTACCAATTTATGTCAGAAAAAGTACATAAGCCAAATCAATTCAACTACTTTTAAACTCTTTGAGTAGCTTCAAGCAGAGATTTTCACCAGTTAAATTGTTTTAAACCTGATTTCAGGTGAACTTTGCCTGTCAGTGTCCGTGGGTAAGGACTTCAGTTTAATTCATGACTGTCACATTTTTGGTGCTTGCTATGGAAGTGAGAACACCACCTGTTATTCTTTTAATTTTTTTTTCAGTCTCTTCAGCCAGTTTTTCTGCTGCTTCTTTCAGTTGCTTCACTTTTTCTAGTGTTACTTTTGGAGGTCCTTGGGCTTTCAGCTTTTCTTGAAGAATGGTGTACTTTCTTGTAATGTCAGCAAATTCCTGTAACAAAATGCCATTACTTAGTTTAGGAGCCTCTCATAATTAATCTGGTGTACCAAAGGAGATTTTTATACTTTTTTTGAATATCCTCTTTGAACCAAACTTTAAATATCTCATTCTCTTAAATATTTAAAAAAAAAATCCATGATGAGTGTACATCAAACAATGCTTTGCAAAACCTGATAGAAATTGCTTAAAACAAACTGCCAGTGGAGAAATCTAAAGGGGGGGCAGGGATGTAAAGAAAGTATTATTTAAGATTTTTAAAGCTTATGCTGTTTTTACTTCTTTTGATAGGGCCTTTCTGTAAATTTCATTTTGCCATGAAGCTTAATTCAAGTGTAATGAATTATCTGCAGCAACATCGGGTTTTTTACATTTTGAGGTGTAGTAATATTTACTGGCTAATCCATTCCCTGCTGATTTAGGTTGCTGTTGAGGCTGCAGTTTAGATTTCAACTAGGTTTCTTATAACCTGGAAGCTTGGTCATGATCCAAGCTTGTGCTGTGGCTGCCTGGTTCTCCTCACAATTTTAGCAAATTTCTAGCTGCATTCTCAAGAATTGGAGGACCGAAAACTCCAAGTAACTCCCACAGCAATTTTGTCTGAAGGAGAATGGCGCGGGATGAACGGTCGGGCTGCTTCCATCGCTCACCTATTTTAATATCTGGTTTTATGATTTGTTCTGTTGTGTTTACTGGTGCCTACGGTGACTACGACTCTTACACACAGTACAAGGAAAAATGTCATGGAGTAGCCAGAGAAATGTGTATGTTTTCTTTCATTCAAGCAAACAGAAGTGTATTTTGCCAGAAGCCTTAAAATAAAAAAGAAATTATTCTTAACCTGTGACATTTTACACTGCATGGCATAAGGAAAACATTAACAAACAGTTTTGAGGAGAGCAGTGTAACACAATTACATTTCTGAATCAAAAATACTGTTAAACATGGAGGGAATCTTTTTTCCCTTAACAGGTGACAGAAAGGCTTACATGATCAATATTCTGGGCTCGCTTGTGTGCTGCTTCTGCCCCTGCTCTTGCCTTGGTAGCTTGATTCTTGTTCATCAGCATTTTAGCCTGCAATGTGGCAATTTCATCGTCCATCTCAGACTGTTTTGCTGACAAGTGATTTAGTTTGTCGTTTGTCTTGTTCACTTCATTCTCAGCCTAAAACAGAGCAATTAAAGGCTGTGGTTTCTTATGCAGTGTCCATCCAGCTTGCAGACCATGATAATGAGGGAGATTAATGTCAACTGATTAAGAAGATGACACCCTTAAACATTACGGAATTGGTATCATATCTGCGCCACATTCTGGTTTTATTTATTTAAGTTTACATTAAGGAAACTTTGAGATGAAGTATCTTTTTCTAAAATGTAGGTAGTAAATAAATTAAAAGATTTACAGCAAGATACCTGTGAGATTTGTGTTCTGATGTCTCGTATTTCTTCATTTAACTTTATGAAGGTGTTTTTAGAGTGTCCTTGGGACTTCACAACATTTTTTAGTTTATTATTAATTTCATCCACAGGCGGAAGAGCTTTAGCTGCTTTGCTAAAATGGAAAAATAGACGTGTGTGTAGTGTCGTGGTGTGGAGAGTGAAGCAAGAACACATTTCAAATGCATCCATGCTGACATGCAGAAATGTTCCCTCAAGTCCGACAACAACCATTAAAATTGTGGTTCCTAAGTTGGCAAAGCAAAACCTTAGTAAGGGACTTAGTGTGGGAGCACAGGAGCTGCTGTATTAAAGGTGAGCCTGGATGCTGCAGGCTGGCTGGTGGTGTGCTGCTCGTAAGGAAGACTCATGGGTGAACATATTTTCTCCCTCTCCAATTCTTGTTGGTTCTTTCTCACCCGTATTTAAACCTCCCAGTGACCCAGATGTAATGCTCCACTAGGTCCAACATGGATGTAAGTAGCTGCTTTGGCCTCTTTGACTCAGCAGGCAGAGGAGCCAAGACCTGGCGGGAGCTGCCTCCCCGCAGCCTGAGCTGTCATGGCTTGTTCCTGCTGGAGAGGCCCTGTGGAAATGGCAAGCTGAAATCTGTCATCTGAACTTTCCCTCCAGTGTTACTAGGATAGTGCCTGGGGTGTGGAGCAGTCCTGCGGTGCACAGGGCCACCCCAGCTGGAGCTGGCACATCAGTACCACAACACCCTACTCACTTGGCCTCTTGTGCCTCCACCAGCAGCGTCCGAGCATCCTCCATTTTTCTGTTTCTCTTATTTGCATTCAGTTTGTACTTCTCACAGTGGTTCATAATGCTCCTGATTTTGCCAAGCGTGCCCATGAGCTCTCGTGGGGTCGGGGGAAGGTTTATTTGCAGAACGTAATTTGCCACCTTCTCAATGTCTTCTGGAGGCGCGCTCTCATCTGCAACAGAAATGGAGCTGAGGGTATCCTGAAGCAGCTCGTTCCTCCCCGTGAAATGTAAACGATCATCATGGCTGCCTACCCTTTGAGTTACGTGGGAGAATAAAGCTGACAGGCACAGCAAGGGGGTAAGAGAATTATCTCCAACATTTTGTAATTTAATATTATGCTTCCAGGTACTGCTGTTAATGCTGTCAGAACTGGCTAAAATGAGGATTTGAACCCACTTTGAAGGGGGTTATTAAAATTCTGATGTAGAACTGAGCCCGCAGAAGGTTTTAAATCGGTGGACGGCACAGCTAGATGTGTCAGAGCCCATTTCTCCCTTGGCCCCCAGATCAAAGAGGTGCTGGAGAGACTGGGGTGTGAATGGCGCTTTCCAAGCCGGCCAGTGGGTGTAATCCCTTCCCTGGAGTCACCGCAATATTGAGAAAGTGGTTCCCTTGCTGGTTAATGAGAAAGGCTAAGCTACAGAGGGAACTTGGGTCAGACTCAGCTAGGATGGGAATTTACAGTAGAAAAAAACGTATTTTGATAACTGCCCTTACAAATGAGCTCGTCCTAGTTCTTTGCCAAGAGGCACAGGCACACAGATTTAGAGTAGCCAATGCCTTGTGAAGTCTCATCATCGCTTCTGTTTTCTGCTCCCTGCCCTTTATAGACAAGACCTTGGGTGATAAAACATTTGAAACATATTAAATGTTTGTGCTAACACTCCAAAGTAACTCACCAAGAATTAAATAGAAGACATTTGCTGTGCAAACAAGTGCGTTCCTGAGAGCTATTTTCTGTAGAAATACATTCATCTAAAATTACCGTTCACGTCAATGTAGAGTACAGCAGATTTAATGTAACCGTATGCATCTCAGCTCTTACTGTTCTTAAACTTCAATTTACAAAACAAAAATTCATGAAAAAATGCTTTTATAATTCTTAGTAAATGCCATATGTCTACTAAGAAACATAAAAGAAGAGCCAAAGGTGGAATTTTCAATTGCTGTCAAATAAAAATCTAGGAATCTTGAGGACTTAAATGGATTTTTTCTTCCAATTCACAAAATAACTTAAATATTCCCAAACAAAGGAAATCCTCTGTCCTCTGCCCTCACTCCCATTTGGATGTACAGGTACAAATGCCAAAGGACTGCCAACATGCAATCCTTAGAAACTTATGGGATCAGCTACATTAAAGAGATTAAAAAAATCCTTTGATGCGCATCTGTTAAGAAAACTTAGGGTCTAATTCTTACAGCATTTTTCTGCAATCGCAAGGGTGGAAAAAGTTTTAGGGTATATATGGTTGTTTTGTTATTTTTTTATGAGAGCTGTGAAGTTCTACCAGAATCCTTTGATTCCTCAAGTTACAGCTTTATGGAGACGATGGAGCGGTATGTGTCCTAATTCCCACGCTCCCTACAGAGAGCCTCTATTTATGGGCCTGGAAGAAGGGGGTGGAATAACAATTTGAGGATGGATTGGACATGCCTGGTCATCATATATTGTATGAAATTATCTTAGTAGTCCTTTACTCAGATAAACCAGGAACTGAGGGAGTTACTTGTGTACTTCAAACTAAGCACATCAATAAAAGACAACAATAAGAATGTAAGAGATCTATTGGAAAAATTAATACAAAGTACTGTCACCTGGGACAAAGAAGCACTAGGAAAGAAAAGGATTGAAAAATATTGCACAGATCAGGAGGTAGACAAGAAATTTCATGTGTATACAGCTAGATCATTTTCTGGCTGTCTATTATGCTGTATTATATTGGCATATATATTAAAAATGAGTCATAAAGAACTTTGCATATTTACCTAACAAGAAATCCTTCACTTTTCGGATGAACTCCTTAGTGATCTCTCCGTCAACTTCGATCTGATTCTTAGCCCTCTCCAGTTGCCCTTTAAATTGTGAGCCTTTCAACTTGCTGTCTTCTGCCGTTTTTCTAATGCTTTCAACCTGGAAGTATTATTAGAAATAGCAGTGCCATTTTCTGCAGGTTATCTATCATTGCTTGGCAAGTTGAGCTCTGACACCAAAATAATTTTGATCCAAGCCTCCGCTGGAATCACTTGATGTGGCTTTGAAAAGTAGTGGGAGATCTCTTTGGGGCACTCCAGAAGTTGCTATATCATGGCTGCCTTCTGGCTTCAGAAAAAGACTAAATCCAGCTTTTTTTTTTCTCTCTACAACCACTGCTAAACCACAGCCCCTTCTGTTTCTAAAAGAAGGTGCTGACTTATTTGCTGTTGCAGTATTGCAGCATGTCAGTGATCAGATTCAGTACAGAAAAGGCACATAATATCATTTGCCTTTTGATATTGGACTTGCTGCTAAAAGTATACTTAAGAAGACACAAATAAGGAAGGTGGAGTTTAGGGCTTGTCTTTAAGAGTTACATTTAGCCATTAAATTTGTATTCTTGATAATTTAAATGAGAGTTTTAGATTAATCATCGAATTCCAACAGTGTTTTGCTTTGCAGGGCGCTATGCTTTGCCTTAAGGAATTGCACAGGTACCGCCTCTCTGCGGTCTGCGGAGGGAAGAGACCCGCTGCTTCCCCACACAACAAGAAAAATGGTGATGTTTTTACTACTGTAACATCTCGAAATACTATATTTATATTATCACAGAGCTGCCTGAGGCTTGTGAGCGCCAAAGGCGATGTCCCAGCAGCCTGGCCCTCACCACCTCAACAGATGCCTTTTGCTGCTGCCCCTCGGTGTCCTGGGGCCCCGGCATCTGCCCCGATTGCTCATTTCTAAACCTGCTAGCTGTGATGCAGAGTGTCGCCTGCGTTTTAAAAAGAGGAAATGGATGCCCAGGCACCCTGCAGAGACAGGACAAAGCCACAGCAGAACGACATTTCTGTTGGAAAATGTGTTTTGCTATAACTGTAACAGGCATCATCTCTGATTGTTAATAAGAGCAAACTGTCTTTACTGGTGTTTTGGGATTTGTCTGTTTTGTTTCCTTGGCACATGTTGCATTAACCACACTTCGCTTGAGTTGTTTTTCACTGCCACTGTGCAGTACAACCAACTACTTGATGCCCTTCTACACATCACCAGGGGCAGAAAACCTTTGTCTTGAAATTATTTGCAAAAATTATTTAATGGCAACCATAAGAGTAATATGAAGTTGTATAAACAGAGCTTAACGCTATGCACAGCAGTAATCCCATTGCAATACGCATGGGCCATACTCAGGCTACTGACAAATGGTGCCATTTGAATCTTTCCCAGTAAAAATATAGACAAGGATAGCCTGATGCCATCAACTTCCGCAGACACAACACACCATGACCCGTGAGATCTTGGCAGTTGTGAGGAAGAGGAAGGCATAGCTAGAGCCATGGTCTCTTGGTGGGACTGGCACCGAATACTCCTGGTACTGAACCATGATAGGTCTATGGTGTTGGGACAGGGTCCATCACTATGTCACTGCTCTTTGTCCAAGGAGCAGGTCAGCTTTTGTGGATTTGTGACCTCCTAAATCTCATCCTCCATCCATTTCACTGAACAAATGTAGGTTTGATATACAGTACCTTATTCTCAGGTTCCTGTAGCTGAGTAGTCAAGTTATTTAGCAACACAGCAGCCTGCTCAGCTTTCCTGAAGGCATCAGTGGAGAGAGGAAGAGCTGCACTGCAGTTTGGGCCACCGCACTGCCTGCGCCCCTGACTGTCCCAGCACCAAGCTCCCCCGCAAGCCGCTGTGACACAGGGCTGGTCTCCTGGAGCACCACAGATCTGCAATAAGGAAGATGCTTATGTCAGGGCTCCTCTGGGGGCCTGAGATACACTCCTGGGGGAAGGAAGATGCTTGACGTCATATGAATATTGAACATAGGATGGGATTTTCCTGAAAAGATGGTGGTCCGGTCTCTCCAAAGATGAGTGTTGCTGCCAGTTACAGGTCCCCCTTCTCTGACTTAAAGGATGCAACGGCAGTCCATGGCTCCAAGGATCATTGCAGGGGCCTTTTTGGGGCTCCATGTGTGGCACTAAGACCCTGTTTCACTTCTCTATGGCAAAAGGGCTGAAACTGTCCCCGGCCATATCCAGCCCATGAGTAAATGGCTTGTTCTAAAGGATCCAGATCACCTCTCACACAACATGGTAAGGTACCATGTCTAGCCCTCCATATAGTTCAACACAGATGTTGAGACTAAAGGCCTAGAGGGATTCTCTCTTCCAGATCTGGCAGGGCTGGGTGAAGGTGATATCAGGTATTCATTGCTGCCCCACAGAAGGACAGAAATCCCTTCCTCTCCCATGGATGATGCAAAGGATATGTGAGCATTCCCCTTCCGCTGCAGGGCAAAATTGCTCTGATGAGTTTAATTTACTGACGGAGGAGGTTGGGGTTAACCTTTCTGAATTTACACTGACATCCTCTTGAGACTAGAGAGCACTTAAACAGTTCCTTGTGCTGGGTCTGCCCTGGGAGTGATGGCTTCCAGAAGAGTGGTAGTGACCACAGCTGGGAAGTGCAGCTGTTTCTGACGTGGCTGCATGTCTGTGCCAGGGAAGTGTCATTTTTCTAGATTTAAAAATGCATGTAAGCCCCCTTTAAAAATAAAACATACTAGCAGCAACAGAAAAGAGATTTTTCTTTAGCTCCCATTCAAAATTCATAGCACCTACCTTTTCATTCAAGTTTTGGATGTCGGGGCTCCTGATCATCTTGAGCTGTCCCAGCACATTGGTTGCTTTCAAGGCCTGATGGCCCAACATAGCGAGTGCGTGGCTCCTGGTGTACTCTGAGTACCTCACAACAGGGATTGTCCCACCAGTCTTCTGTTCTGCCAGCAACGATACTTCAAAATGTTTCCTAATGTTGCTGATAGCCTCTGTAGCAACAGAAATAGAGTTTAGTACTGACTGTATTTTGGTTGCATTTAATTCATGTATTTACTTGAATTCTGGACAAATGGTGAGTGACAGGTGATTCACTTTGTTGTCACTGATGTTTGATTTGGGACAGCAGGGAGGGACAGGAGCTGTCATTTCCTCAGTCAAGCTTTTTAGTCCTTTACTCAGCCAGCTGCCAAACAAGAATAGTTATTGATATTCCAAAAACCTGCTAAAATAGATGCAAATACAGTGGATCCCATGGCATTCTTCAGTCATTCATTCAGGTGTATGAGAAGCCAATGGAAGAGACAAAAGTATGAAGGGTATCCCACTAATGACACAAACTGCTACTGATCTGCATTCCTCAGTAGCTCATGCATTGCTGCCGTTGTTGAGCTGATGAAGCTCCTGTCATTTATGCTGTTTTGAAGTTTAGGCAGGAGAACTGTTTCTGCCAGTTGTAAAACCTATGAAATGATCATCTCTCTGATTGAGTCAGGAAAGCATTCATCCTGTCTGTTCAGCATAGCACCCAAAAGTTAAATGGTTTGCTGAACTGAGCCCAAAATTTAGATTATAAATGGGAATTTATGAGTTTTCTTTGGCTCTGGAAAATCCAGTTTCAGGGTTGATGCATTAAAAAATAAAGCATTTCCATGATAAATTTGTAGGCCAGGCAAAAAATACTTTCCAGCAAGAGTCTTTCTTGTTTGCTTAGTGTAAGCTTTCCCTTAAGCAGACTCAAAAGGGTTGGAGAATCTTACTTTTTTGCAGATTAATAGCCTAAGGAAAGGACTCAGGCCTTTTGCAAAACATATAATTTAAAGCTGCTGCTGTTGAGGCTTCCCAGATCTCCAGAGAATCTAAAGTTGTCCCCGAATCCCCACGCAGAAGTATGTATGATGAGCCAGAACTGATGTGTTGGCAGTGAAAAGCATTAGAGGTGATCGATTAACATCCCTCTTTGTGCTGGTAACCGACTCAGTTAGTAGTTGGAGTCAATGGCAAGGCACTTGTTAAGTCCTGCGTGCTTTGAATCAGGCTCTAAAGCCCTCGGCCTTGCTTTGATTGAAGCTGAACAATGTTTAGTTATCGTGTGGAACCAGGGCTATTTATTTTATCTTGTTTAACGTTAGCTCCTAATACTAAATACCTGGCAAGAGGCTGCTGTAACTCCATATCTGAGCCAGACACTGTTTTCTGTGCAACAATTCCATCGCAGGAATATTTAACAGTGGTTCAACTCTCCATTAAGTGGCCCAAATGCATTTTTCACACTTGGTTTCTGATGGAGCTGTAGACCTTCCAAGTTCGTTTACGTTAAACACAGTGTCTTAGCACCGGCTTGATTTACAGCCTAGGAAGCTGTACTCACCGCATTACCATACCACAGTGGCTGCAAAGCCAGGGGCCAAGGCTGGATAGCCATAATTTAATGAGATCTCATAAACTGCGAGCATTCTTTTAAGGACACTTGTGTCTTGTTTTTTCGAGTGATTTTTAATTCATCGTTAGATATGGATGTTTCCAGGTCAGCCAGCTGAATGTATGCCTGTGAGGAAGTCTCTGAGTCCTGATCCTCTACAAAGAGAGGTAGGTAGGAGCCTGTTCCCCACGTGTGCCTAGGGCACAAGTGCCAAATGTGCCCCAGATGGTGCACATGGCCATGTCCTGCTCTACCTCAGCAAAAAAGAGAGAGGAAAAAGCAGACAGAGCCATACATAGGATGTGCTGCTGGTGCCAAAATGAAGATGGGCTGAGGGAGCCAGGCTTTCTCCTGGATATCAGAGAAGCTGGTTATCTTGAGGGAAATGTTATTTCTGTGCTGTTAGATGCTTGGTAGCAGAACCAATGAATATTTGTGGCCCTGACCAGAAATCCAGCTTAAATTCAAGGTCTTCCCCTCCCCACACCCCCGTGTGCTTTTTATAGGGCTGTTTATCAATCTCCTGAGGCCAAAAGATGAAGCGGGTTTGGAACATGACCAGAGAGCACCACAAATGCTTCAGCTGTGCATCCACTGACCTCCCTGGGATTTATTGTTTCTTTGCCTTCCTGCCTTTCTCAGAGTCTGCACAAGACTCAGTTGAATTGGGAAGCGGAGCCTGGGAGAGCTGTGCTGACCGCTCGCGCAGAGACCTGAGGGGAAGAGCTGGCCCTGGGGGCACTGCCAAGTACAACAGGGCAAGGGAGCCCTAAATCTTAATTAATCCCTCTTTTCCTCTCTTCCTTTCCCTCGGCTTTGTATTGTTGACTTTTCCTTCTCTTTTTTTCAATCCTGTTGAGGCCAATGTTTTTCTCACCCGAGAAAAACATAGAGAAACTGTAAATGGGAGTGCATTGCCTGTAGCTTGTGTCTTCTGTGGTGCGCACCTTATCTTCTAGGGGTTCCTATCTTGGCAGCTGTCTCTTTGGAGAGTATACTGCTGACAATCTCCTGCCACTGTGGATGATCTAGCATCTGTTTGAGATCCCTGACTGGCATGTCTTCCTCCAGAAACCAGTCTGTGACATTGTCTTTATTGCTATTAGCAGCTGATGGAGACTATACTTAGCTCAAGCACACACAATGTAATTCTTTCAAAAATGCTGAGGAACTTGGTTCTGAATTCACATTTTTTGATGATAGAGAGCTAATTCCTTACCACATGAAGTCATGTATTTTCCCATGGGAACACTAAGAAGTTGCACTATGACTCCCTGCTTTAATTAAACAAACCATTGCTGTACAACATTCTTTAAGTATTGCTAAGAGCAAGAGGAGTCAGAAGTAGAGAAAAAATACTTTGCTGTTCTACTGTATGATCTGTGAGTCTATACCATGAAACTGGGTAGCTTTTAAATCCTGATGTAAACATCAGGATTCATGCGACTTCTGACTAACATGACCCTGGCAGATGCATCTGAAATTTAGGATGCTAGAAATCATGGCATTTTAAGATAAAAGGGAGTTTAAAAGTCAGTATAAGTTTACATTTTTGGGCTAACATAGGAAGCTAAAATCTAGGGATCTGTGAAATGTTGTATGGTTTGATGGTGAGAAAAACATCCTGAAATTTCATGGAAAATGTTCACCTATTTCAACTAATTGCTGGCTGCCTTACCTTTGAGGTTCAAGTAATGAAAACTTTGATGCAGATGTATTTTTCTTTGTAGAAGTTCATACACTAGGTGAGCCTCTTCCCCAATGTCTTCTATGTTCTTGTTAAGGTCAGGAAACTCATACAGTGTGCTGTGAAGGGGATCCATTTGTGCAACTTTTTGTCTGAAAGGGAAATGGCAGTTACACAGAAGTCAGACCAGATTGTTCTTAAACTATAACTGAGACACACAATATTTTCCAGGACAAGAGATGAATTTCTAAATGAGCAGAAACATTTACTTGTAATGGCTTATTTAGAAAACCCTTAGGATGAACTGGAAAATTCCAGCATTTAAATAAATGCCTGTGGGGGACAGATAATATAGGTAAGGATTATTTCGTTCATAGATCTATTGAAAACAGTGATATAGTACTCCAGCATCTGTGTGCTGATCAGAAGTGGGACTTGAAGTGTAAGGATGGCTGGTGGAGCCCAGGGAAAGACTGCTTTCTCAGCCAAGGGAATTTTTTCAGGAGCAGCTGAGCCCTTACTGAACGTAGCCCTGAAAATCCTTGATGCCTGAGAGGGCCTCCAGTGAAAGAACAGGATGTCTCAAAATTCTTTCAATTTCAGAAATTGCATCTTCAAAGACTTTGAAGCGCATGTCACAGCTGGGCATTCGTCCTCCTTTATCTTCAAGATTTGCAGCAAACCTCATTAACCCCTGAACAGTCTGAGAGAGGGCAGTAATTTCAGTGTCCCACTGGTCAAAACAAAGATGACACTGACGGCAAGAGGGAAAGTCTTTCTCGAAGCCACGGCCACACTGGTTGCAGAACCGGCCAGTGATGCCAGCGCGGCAGTTACACGCGCCGGTGGCTTTGTCACACTTGGGCTGGCTGGTTCCCTCCGGGTTACACTTGCACGCTGCAAGAAAGGGACAGCAAGTTACATCCAGTTGTTCCTTTTCTGTGGGACTAAAGCAAGCAAAAGGTACAATCGTGCATTTCAAGACAATAAAGGTAAACCGGTGTTTGAGTTAGAGCAAAGTGGACTGCCTGGCCCACGGTTCTTCATCTCTAACTTCCATGGTCCCATCATAACCATAGAAGGAACAATATAGATAGATAATATAGACACTTTTATCCATCTCATACACATAAATGTATGAAAACCTGCTTCTCTAGATGTATGTCCCATCTTCCCTAGGAATATAAAAGGTAAGTGTTTCTTGTGAGGTAGTTTCTAAGCCAGTTGTCCCCACTTAGAAATACTTACAAATGCAATGCATCTGGGGATTGCCAAAGTAGTTTTCCTGACATTCATCGCAACATCTTCCACTGTAACCTAGCTTACATGGACACTGGCCTGTAAGCTGTAAAGACAGTTAGGATTAAATAACTTCCTGCAGAGTCAAATGGCTGGAAATACATTATTTACTGGGTTTCTTTTTTCTGCCTGTGGCATGTCATATAGCTGTATGGGGACTGCAGTGACACTGCTTGCTCACAGTCTTTGAACACCATGGTTTGTACAGGCCCACCTTTCCCATCTTCCTCCTGAAGGCTGTGAAAACAAAATGGACTTTGAGAGGTGGCTTTGCTTTACTAATATAAAAGATTCTGTATATTCCAGTCTACAGATGCTCTTTGAGAACTCATCCTCTCACTATGATCTGAGAGAGGATTCTTTTCCTTTGCAAAACAGACAAATTTCTTATTTTTGCTGGAGAAAAGTACTCATCTTAACATTTCAACTTTTAACTACATGATATATTAACCGTAACTGAAAACCTCAAGGGAACATTATGCACATTGCCCTAGAAAATTTATTTTGGAATTCAGCTATTAAATTAAACTGCAGGGAATTGCAGCTCTTATAGCTGGTACAGCTCAGAAAAACACTAGTAGTTCTTTGAGGTTAAGAGCTACATTTGCTAGGAAAAATAATAAATCCACTAAATAAACTGGAACAAACAGAAAGCACATTGAAAGGAAAATGTGAAAGCACATCAGCAAGAGCTTGGGATAAGCTCCTGGTGCTCTGAAGTCATTAACAAATTTGCTGTTGACTCCATGGGACCACAATTTCACCTCTCTATTCTGAAACGCTGTTTTATTTTTTCTACATTCTGGCCCTAAAAAGTGCACAGGAGTTAAAGATGAGAAAAGGTACTCTAGCAGTCTGATAGATGAGGCATGATTAATGTAACGGCCACATCTGCTGCTTTATGAAAACAAACACTTAAAAAACATACTCATAAGACTCTTGGGTCCAAGCCTGGACTTCTTTTTTCCCTATACGTACACTTACAAGGCAGTTTTTCCTATGTTACATTTTCTTACAAAGTATTTCTAAGATCTCCTTGACAAAGAAACACACAGGCAAAGAGAAATTGCTTACAAGCAGAGCCACGTTATCAGCACAGCACATTTGATATAATGACTCAAAGTGTGCTCGCACCAGCTGCAAACTTCCAAAGACTTCTTGTTTTCAGGGAGGACGACAAAAAGCTATCCTCATTTATAAGAGGGTCCCCACCATGCCATGCCAAAACACCACCACCTCGGTTCCCTGAAAGCAGAGTAATTTTCTTGCCTGGTTGCACTGGTTGCTTTGGGAGTTTTTTGGATCACAGCCACAGGTCTGACATCCTTTTCCACTAGCCAGGTCCCAGTAGCCAGCGGCACACTGGTCGCATGTCGTGCCCACCACGTTGGGCAGGCAAGGGCAAGCTCCCGTGGCAGGGTCACACAGACAGGCTGTGTCCCCCCCCGGGCACATGGCAGGGCGAACACCCACCGGATTGCACGTGCACCCTGGAAAAAGAAGGGCAATTACTACAGCAGTCGATAATATAGACAATAATATAGATAATATAGACAATAATATAGATAATATAGATTGTCTGTTCATGGACAATCAGAGCTGTATATAAAGCCCATGCTGTAGGTTTACTTCTGGTAAACTTGAACACATTTTTCATCTCATACAGTTTACCTGTCTTTCTATAATAGCTTATATATCGCCTTGACCAAACTTACTGGGAACATTCAGTACTTTTAATACAGACACAAAAAATGAAGGCGTAGTGAATTTTGAATCTTATTAGAATGAAATGTTAAATATGCTGGGTAAGGAGAAGCTGATTTACAGTAGGCACTACCCAGCGTGGGAAACCCCAGTAAGCCAAGTAAGATAAGAAGCCTTCCCTGTGAGGAGCCAAAAGTTCTTGCTTAATCATTTCTAACGGACATCTTCCAAGAATGAACAAGGAACTGTATTTTAGAGTTTCCCAGAAAAAGAGTTTCTTGAAAACACCTGTAATTGTCTGGCCAGTAGAAATTAGACCCTCAGTCAGGCACATTTGTGAAAATAGTCTTTGAGAAACACTGGGAAGAAACTTATGCCTTGCTTTTTCTTACACTCCCACCCTTCTGTTAAAAGTGCTGAGTTATTGACAGTGTCCTTATGGAATCTCTTAAATTGCCTGAACAGTCTCATTCAAGCCACTTAATGAAAACAACCGGTAAGGCAGAGAGCTCAGCAAGAGATCATCTGGTTAACTGAGCATTGCTTAGTTGGCATCAGCCAGCAACATGGATAAAAAATTATCTTTGATTCCTTTACTTTTGATTCCTTCCTGAATGGGCTGAATGCACATTTATTTTTCTAATAAAGAGTACTGTTTTCATTTTACAAATTAGTATTTCCTAGGAGTGATATTCAGTATGAGATTTAGAGAGACTTGGATGTCAAAAAATTTAACAGATGCCATATTAACAGTTATTTGTATCACTGGATAGAACTATATTTCGTGTTCTCGTATTTTGGTCCATGGATCTACTTCAGTTTTACTGTCTCTCCAAGGGCTAACCTCTCCCTATGGCCTAATTTCTTTACAACTTTTCTTGGTAGTAATACAGTTTCAGCGCTGTTGCTTACTTACTTCGACAGTTTTGATCGAGGGCTGAGCCAAAATACCCTGGTTCGCAGAACTGGCAGTGTGCTCCATGGGTGTTGTGTAAACACTTGGTGCATTCCCCAGTGACCCTGTTACAGGACTCTGGGTCTGTCACATCAATGTTGTTATTGCAGGGACATGGTGCACAGTCAAGGCCAGGGCTGCCTGGGTTTTTGTAGAACCCACTAGGACACTCATCACACCGATTGCCTGTCAGAGAGGAAGGTAAAAATATTTCCTGGCTGATGGGAATTAAAGTGAAACATGTAATTTCCAGTAATACTGCTAAAAGATTCAGATTGTCTGTCCAAATGCACACTTCCAATGGAAAATATCCACTGGTTTGAGACTATTGCCCTTTAATCCTATGAGCAGTTTAAGTTACATCACCCACACTGAAATCTGATGGAAATGCACTCTCCTCATCCCAAGTCGTTTTTACCATGAAAGTCCTTTCAGTAGGAGTAAATAGGTACCCCCTCACACAACACCTCCAAACATCTTTTTCCAGCAAAGGCCTTTCAATGGCAGTAGTCAGGGTTTGCCATATTTGCAGGATTTTCCCAGGGGCCTTCACCTTGACTGCAGCATGGGAAGGTGAGGGGTGCCCTTTTCCTGGAGCAACCCAGAGTCTGGCAGACTTGCCCTCCTTTTCTTAACCCACTGGAGGAACACCAGGAGGTCAGATGAGCTCTGGGATGCTCTGTCCTTGCTTTCTGGCATTGCAATTACTTCTGCACACCATCCCAATGCCTGCCCTGATTGGGGTGCTACCTCTCTGCACCTCAGAAACCTTTCTGGGCAGGTTGGTGTTGCTGGGACCTCATCCACTTGCTCATCCTCAACCACAGACTCTGCCTCTTCGCTGAGCTCCTCAGAACCAGAGCCTTTCACAGTCTCTGAGGAAGTGAGCCTGGTGTCACAGAGGTGATCAAGAGCCTTGCCGGGAAGCACCAGGAGGAAGAAAGTCCAGAACTGAGGACTACAGTGGTTTGTGAGGACAGAAGTCCCCTGAGTGAGTACCAAAAAGGATCATTTTGGCCCTACAGCAATTATTCAAGCAAAACTTCTCTTGACTTATAAAGGAGCCTGACCTCAGTAAAGATGACAGCATTGGTTTAATTTTTGGGAATGTTTCCCATTAGGGTTTGCTTCCATCACTGGAGATATTTCCAATGTCCAGGGGGAGGGAAATATCTTCAGTTTTCCCTGCAGAAATTCAAGCTAAGTCAACGGGATCTTAGGAAGCACAGCACCCGTTTGCTGCAAAATATCTGCATTTGAGATAGCTGAGAATGGAAACCTCATTTCTAAAGTGACCATTTGAACAGTGAAACAGTCACTTTTGGGCATAATGTCAAAGCAAGATTCCTCTAGATGAAGAAACATTTTCTCTGATTAGGAAATCTTATCAGCTTTTTGATGCCCTGTTCTTTCCGATTTGGGCTTCCAATGCTTGTTTTTCAGAGGTAATGAGGAACTGCAGTTCTCCCCTGCTCTCCCCACCAGGTTAATGTAGTGCCCCTGGAAAGGAGGAGGTTTCCAGAGAGTGCCATCAGATTAATTAATGGCTTCACTGTATCCATATAGGTGAATCCCATTTTCAAAGACTAATTGCAAAATTCCCACTCTTCTCAGTCAGGACTTCCTCACCTAACTTCAGTAAATTTGAGTGTTAACTTTTCTTATCTATTTTATTACCGTTACCTCACTTGTCATTTCTGAACAGAGGATGGGTGGAGGATGGTCATTTTTCTCTCTTACATTAATTTTAATAGAATCAAACCCAGTCTTTATTTTAATTCGTACCTGAATATCCCTCGAGACAATTGCAGACCAGTTGTGCAGACTGGGAGTCCTGGTAACAGGAATGTGCAAAATACCTATTGCTTGTAGGTGCCCCTGGGCACATACACGGGCGGCAGGGTTCACTGTTCAGAGGGTTTCCATAATAGCCATCCACGCACCTGTCAAAGCAGTCAATACAAAGCAGCAGAAATCATCAAGTGCTCCTTTTAGTCCCTGCAGGTGAACCAATTTTTATGTGTATATAATTAATTTAACATTCCAGGTCATTGTAATGCTATCCCCACTTATTGGCACAGATATATCAAGATTCAAAGGTGTTCTAAAATGGAAAATCAGAGCTGCATTCCCAAAATCTGGAGCAAAAAGAAAAAAACATATGTTTTCTTTTCAAGGAATATTTCTGAAGACTTTCACCTATTCTGGAACAATTTTAATCTAAATTATAATATATACATATAACACATCCCACATGTTCTGCATAGACAGCTAAAAGCTGCCATGTAAAAATTCTGATTATTCACCTATCACCACATATATTCATCTATTTCCATACACACACATGAAGAGTGGTTGGCATGGCAATGGAAAGTCCTGGCATGGGCAAAAAAGCAACGATTCACTCGGAGCACTCAATAGAATATTGCATATTTCAGATGCAGCATACGTATTGAAATCAGCCACGCTCTGTCTGACATGTTCTGCAAACCTGGGGTGACGGACGTTTCAAGGCGGTGGTGGCTGTGCTGTTACCCAAATAGGGGGCTCCTTGGGGGTTCAGCCACCCCCACCACCCTGCCCATTACCTCCGCCTCTGCGTCCCAGCCCCCCGTGGCCCTGCAGCTGTGGCAACGCAGTGGCTTCTGAAGCATCCTCAGTCTTTGATCTGCTTTACTATGGCAAATGGGAGCACAATTCTCTATATGTATACAAGCCAGGCTAAAAGTCTTGGCTATTCGATTATCTTCGCCCTGAGGTCTGGAGCTCCTGCAGAGGCACAGGGCAACAAGTATTTCAGTCTCTCATTTTTAATCTATTTGCCACCTACAAGCACAATAGCCAAAGGCTGTATTGTCCAAAAGCACTGATAGAAAAGCTCAATAGGTTTCATGGGGAAATCCTCTTAAAAGTGAATGGCAAGGTACAATCCAGCCAAACTGAACTAAATAGCTATCGATTTTAATTCTGACATTTGTGTTGAACGCTGATACTGATGCCAGTGTATAGAATAGAAAAGAAGAGCACTGTTTCAAACAGAGCTGGAACACATGGGAAAAGTAATTTGCTGGTCATAGGGAAATAATACAAACCAGCAAACGGGGCATGTTTATTTAAGCTCCTCAGAGATAACTGCAGGTATTAAAATGAGTATTCAGCATGAGGCTAACCTCTTGACAATTTAAAAGCTGGTAGGAGTCAGCGTATCTCGTACGCAGCGCTTTGCACATGTCTCCAAGCACCTGGTGCCATGGCACCCATGTCTCAAATGCCTTCTTGCAGGGAGCCCGCTGCAATGCTGCCTGCATGCCGTGCCTGCAGTCCTCCCACAGGCATTACAAGCACACTCCCACATGTATTTGCAGAACAAATAGGTACCTGTCATTCAGCAGCTAGGCCCAGTTTAATCCTGGCTTTAAGTATGTGTTTCCAGTTAAGGTCATTGATGCGCTCATGGGGATGTAGGTGAACCCCCAGCTACACACACGTTTCAGAGAGCACCAGTGTCTGGGTGAGCTTTGGAGCGCTGCCCATCAACTTACCTTTCACAGTGGCTTCCAGCTGTAAATCCACGGCAGTTCAGGCATGCTCCGGTCACCGGGTCGCAAAGCTCTGCTTAGCCGTTACACGGGCAAGGACGGCAGTGGGGAAATCCAAAATACCCAGCCAGACAGCGGCTGCAGCGCTGACCATCCACCTCCCGTCGGCAGGAGCACTGTCCCGTCACCTGGTCACACAGGGTGCTCAGCGACCCTTGTGGGTGGCACTCGCATGCTGGAAAACACCAGAAGCAAAGCTGTGTCCTGAACATATTCCCACCAATCCCGCTTGTTGCTGACACTGCTCAAAGGCAGTGCGAGCAGCAGGGATGGAAAGTTCATTGTTTGTGGAAACATTTTTTATATTGCTTCACACATAAACATGGATTCAAAGCCCTAAAAAGCTTGGGTATACATGAAGAGCCAGATACTGGTACTGGTACTGGTGCTAGCTGCCAAGTACTCACCGTAGCAGCCGTGGAAGCCGAAGCCGTAGCTGCCTGCAGAGCAGGTATCACAGCAGCGTCCCACAACGTTGGCTTTGCACGGACACTGACCCCCCAGTTTAGTACAGCTGGCGTTCAGCGACCCTTGGGGATTGCACTTACATGCTGCCAAGAGGAAAGAAAAATCAAAATAGGTTTGGTTATGAAGGAGTGTGACTGCTCTCGTAAATGTGCAGGTTTACACTTAAAAATAGGAAGGAAAGAGCTGGATTATTCCCATCAGGGGTTCACTAACCACTGATGGCCATGGTTTGGATTATTTGGTGCTGTAGCATTGATGGTTATGGTGCATCAGGCACCAGCACAAGTCTCAGTGTTGGAGCCGCCATATTCAGGACACTACCTTCAGCACACATTTGGGCTAGGACAGAAGAGGGAGTAGCAAAATGCAGATCCAAAACGGAGATATCCTGAAGTCTAGAAGGGTTCAATATAAATCTATGTCTAGCTGCAGCACAGGACATAACCTGCAAGCAGTATTTAGACAGCCTGTACCTGTGTACTGTTTGCTGCTTTCTGGAGACCTTGGACTAACTTGTTGAGTGAAGCTGGCTTGCTAACTCACAGAGGATGTTTGTCCAGGATGCTCAGATGCCAGCGCTAGAAAGCCAAAGTGCCATGTTTCATTGGGAGAATCCTATTACTATGGGAACTGGGCTAACGGGAGTCAGCACAGCCCAAACTTAAAAAAGGAGGGCTCTGTGGCTGCACAGCCATGACCACCTCACATGATGTGGGAGTGAGGCATCGGTCATTCTAAAAATAGCCCAAACCAAGCAGATGCAATCAGGTGCATTAGAGGCAAGGCTCCCTGAAAGGAGCTGGCCACCAAAGTTGTCCAGAAAGCCCCCTCCTGTTATTGGAAGTGCAGAGAAGCTCCATTTCTTTGGGTGTAACACCAAGTCTCCTGAGCTACCGAGTCCAGTTGCCCTTTCTGCGGTGGGACCAGGAGACTGCTTGGGGCTTCAAACCTCACCTGCCACTGCCCTCTTGCTGGGACACCACCGAGGTTTTCTTGGTGAATCTCTTCCAGTACATCAGCTTGTGTGCCATCATGCCTGGAATCCTACCAGGGCATCCAGCTGGCCTGCAGCATCCAGAGAGAGGGCTTAAAAATGCCTCTGTCATTTTACAGCAGCCAGAAAAGTAGGAAAGTTACTGCTTTGGCCATCTGGTGAAGCTGGATCTGATTGAAATGCTCTTCAGAAAACACACAAGCACTGCCATAGACCCTGTCATGCTGCTCCATGAAGCTCATCGGGGGTGATGGACTCCGAGAGCCATGCAACCAAAAGGTGTGCGGTGCAGTCAGGGTTCAGCGGGACATCCTGCACATCCATACTTACTGCATGCCGATCGGCTTCACTTACCTACACCACCACAGGCTGAGAGCTCTCCAGTCAACGTGTCCTACAAACCCAAGGGAAAACCAGCAACTGCCTGAAAGAGCTGCCTGTGCAGGTTGCTCCTTACCAACGGCACCGTTGTGAATGCGGGCTGACATGCTCGCTATGAGCCGCGCGCACGCTTCGGGCAGGATGTGAGGTCCAACTTCTGATGCAATTTCAATACAGTGATACTTCTGGTACTCCTCTAAATCCTTTTCACTGCATAAGTTCTCCACAGAGCTGATTCTGGGAATAAGTCCAAGCTTTGGAGTTAAGAGGGAAAAGAAAATATTTTTACTTAGATATGCTGAAAACCAGAATTTCCCACATTCTCTTACTGTGCTCTGCATTGCAAGGACAGAGGCCTGGAGCACTGCATTTCCAAATCTGCCATTGTGCTCCTCAGTCATCTAAATTCACATTTATTCTGAAGGTCTAGACATTCCCCGAGTTCTTCAAATGAAAGAGACTGTGTATAAAAAAGTCAGATTATAATAAGACCTCAGATATAGACTCAGAACTGGCTTTGCTTTTAAGAGGTGCTGTGTTGATGACTCCAAAAGCAGTATCTGGCCAAAAATTTTGCTTGTACTAACGAGATAGAGAAAAATCAGCTGAAGGTTCTATGTCCATGTATGGCCAGCCCTTGTCAGGTCCAGTTCTACAGAAGTAATTAGAGGAATGGACTTAAAAATATTTTTCTCAAGAGAAGGACCCAAAACTAACACCCAGTTCCTGACTTGGGAAATGTCTGGACCCAATGCCTGGGAAAGTACAGAACCAATTTTACTTTTCCAATGTAATCTTTAAATATATCCATGATTTTTTAATTAGATTCAGGCAAATTACAGAGATTTTTTTAAAAAAACCTAAGTCATGAAGAACTGCATGAATTTATATCCCTAACCACAGCATCTTGTCAGCATATGTGGAGTGTACTCATAATAAACGAACAACAGATAGAGACACATATTCTGATTATTAACACATGCAACAAGTATGACTTGATGAGCTATTAGGATATTGCTCCATGAAAATTAAAATAGATACAATTCTGTCTTTCCATATAAAAACATGCAAACACAGTGCCAATGGAGGTAAGCAGAAGCACACTTCCCTGAGTTCTTATTAAAAGAAATTATTTTCAAATCTTTTGAGTAAGTATATGTAAAAAAAAAAAAAGTTACACTGGTATAAATACAGCCTCAAGGGAATTGTGACAGAACTACTCACTGAGTCAATCAAGATGAATGATTTCGCCTTTGGGTCAGAGGCAGAAGACTGAGAAAAATACACATCCACAGAATATTCTGTCTCTGGCTCCAGGCAGACTGGAGTTTGCAGAAGAGCAATCCTGTTTAGCAGAAATAAAGCGCAGTTATAGCCAGGAGTTGGGACAAGGCAAGTTTATGGGATGCTGTGATCTCTCCCTTCCCTCTGTGCCTGCATCCTAATGCCTGCAGCCCCGAGCAAGCCCTGCTGCTGTGGGGAGCACACCCAGCCTCACTGCTTGCAGGCTTTGGGAAAGCTGCAAGACTTCTGCCTGGATGATCCACCAAGCACAATTTAAACCTGGTGAGGTTAAACTGAAAATGGCAGGATTTACTACTTCAGGCAAAGGAGTTTGCAACTCACTGTTCATATTTGTCCTTCCCTGTCCCTGTTTCATCAAGACTTTGGTCACATGCTCTTGGATCCTCTCTATTCTTTACATAGGTCCAAGTTGAAAAGCTGGTTTTGAAAAGGCTAGGACACTGACTTTAAGACAATATATCATTTCTATACTGAAACAGCTGCAGATGGATCTTCACCAAAGCAACACCTAACCCCAGCAGGACCTCAGGCTGCTCTCCTCGCTTGGGCAAACCTTTGCCATGCTGAGGACTGGAGCATCAGACTCTTCCTTAGAGCCTACGTGGTATTGTGGTGTGACAGCAACAGGAAAGGCCACACATGTGTTTCTAATATTCCCACTTTCCCACATATTTACCGCTCTGCAGTGCTTCAGTAAAAAAAAAAGATTTGTACACAGAAAATATACAGGCAAAAGGACAGGAATAGTCAGACCTCTTTGTAGCTGGGAGAGGCAACGCATGTGGCTCCTGTGAGAGGCCCTTGTTTTTGCAGTGTTGACTGGACAAAATACCAGTGGGCTGGATGGCAACACTTGCTAGCCAGTCGTCCAAGGACTATAAACAAAGGACAAAAATTATGGTAATTTTTCATATCTGAAAAACTTACTTTCTCTTTGCCAGGGTTAACAAAAACCGTCTGAATGATTGCACGCTGCAATGACAAAACAGATTTTCTCTTTGTTCTTTACATGACTAAAAACCCAATATTATTTGTGAAAAATGCCCTGTATCTGCAATGGCTAATTGAAAAGCAGAGACGGAAATGGGACCTCAGTTAGTGCAAATGGAAACAGTTCTGTTAAAGTCATTGGAGTTGTTTCCTTTCTCAGCACAGTGTTGTCCTGGAGATATCCTTCATCATCTCCCTCCTCTCACATCTAATAAGGAATAACAAACATAAAAGACTTTGTAACAAAAGTCTTTAAATTCAACTGTTTAATCCAACCCTTAGAAGGAAAAAGCTACATCGAACCAGCCCACTGCAAAATTGTTCTCACGTTTTAAGACACTGGGAGTTTTATTTGCCCCAGAATGACAGTAAAAGAACAGAGTACAATAGACAGAAGGAGGATCTCAAGTGGCGGGATTGTCCCAGTGAGCTGCAAAGCGAAGAGCAAGGCATGTACAAATACTGGTACCAATAAAACACTTGCCTGTGTTTTTGAAGACATGGGCGTAGACTTGGGTTTAACCAGATTTGGGTTAACAGATTTTGCTAGACATTTCATCATCATTGAGAAATTTTGTCCAAGCAAAAAATAAGATTCCAGCTATTTTCCTACAATTTTCACACATCTCGGAGCCCAGCTGGAGCAACTGGGAAGTTGGATGTGTTCAAAAGCCCTGGCTGAATATCTACTCAGATCACTCCTGCCTGTGCCTTCCTTTTTTTAATCCCAGCAAGAAGTCTAAAAATCTAAAAGAAGCTGCATTTCGCATGTATCAATTTGTGAACAGAAGTCCTGCACAAGTGAAGGTACCAAAAGAGGAACTCCAGAAGATGAAATCTTGGCTTATACTTAGAAAAAACACTTGTAGTGCTGATTTTTCAGATTTGAGTGGAAAAGGTTAAGGGGATCAGTGGAGGGCATATTACTTGTTTGATAATGATGAAAAGGCGAACGATTTTAATTTTAAATATAAAGAGTGGGACAAGTTGCTGCATCCTATTATTGACAAAATAGACCCTGCATCTATCACAACATCTCAAGACACACAAGACATCACAAGTACCTCAGGCTCATAACGAATCGTGATATCAAAATCCATAGCAAAGGGAATGTTGCTGATGGCAAATCTCAGCCCAGCTCTGCTGGGAACGCGGGCAAAGCCAGGTCCTGTCCATGTAACAGACCGACCGGCACTGGGCTGCCTGAAAACCACCGCCACAGCCGAGTCCTGTCCAAGCTGCATCGCACCCTGCAAAGACATATTGACATTTCCAACAACACGCAGAGTCAAATTACAAAAAGACAAACTTAGAAAAAAGAAAGGAAATATTTTTGCTGTTGTTTACTTATTTTGGTCATCAGTCAGCCTCCTTTTCTGAACAAGCTCAAGATCAATGATCTAAGAACTCTCCCAAATGTAGGAGGTTTAGGGTCACATATAAAGGAGAGCTTCCTATAGCTTTGCAACAAGAGAAACAAGAGGGACTAGAATAATCCATCCATCTCCGTATGTTTGGCATCTCCAAGCATTCACATTGCAAACCTTAAACAGAATAAGTTTGACTTTAGACATGGCTGGACTTTTCATTATAAGCTGAATAAATAAATATCAATATTTACAATGCCAAAGCTGACAGCATTTAAATGCAGTAGGTACTATGTTAATATCTTGATAAACTTGTTGGAAAATGGAAAATGTTAAATGTTGGAAATATCTTGCAAGCAAAACAAAACCAAAAAAGATTTTACCTTTCATGAGGGCTCTTCTCTTCTAAACAATTCATTGAACCTGAGTCTACAATGGCACTGGACATAGTGGAGCAAAGTTGATTGTGTAAATTACAAAATGTCCAGCCCAACTGCGTACCAAAAAAATTGATTTAATTTGTGTCAGGATTGTAACATCTAGGATTGCGAATCCCAAGTGCTCAGACATTTCCTTGCCCTCTGTTGCAAAATAAAATTTTAGTATTTGATATAGTCTTAAGTAAGTATTCCAGTACCAATATACCTGTTCCAGTCCAGATTTTCTTACACTTCGTTTCTTGCTCCTGTTTAACACAATCTTCCCATTTTCAATTGTGAACTCATAGCCTTGCTTCTGGAAGTAGATGTCACACCTTGGAAGAATGCTTGGTTTAACCTATGAAGTAATGAGAGAGAGGCAGCACTGTCTCAACAATTTTGAATGGTAGGTAAGCGCCTAAATGAAAAACCACGTTCTTAAAACAAGCTCTATTCTCTGCTGGATGAAACTCTAAACTACGGCCCAGCAGCTGCTGGAAACCCTTTTCCTTCACTCCCTTAAAATTAACTTGCACTTCCTCTCATAAGCTATGTCCCAGACATCTGTTTTCCATTTAATTATTGGACTGTAGGATGATTACTGGTTGTGATTATAGCTAAATATTTGCGGATGTGACCTGCAAATAAACATTTTTTTATTATTGCTTCTCTATAGCTTCTGGACAACATATTGGAGAAGAAATGCTAGTAAAAACATAGGCAGCAGAAGGGATGCATTCCAGACATGTACTCTGCATGGGGAACAACTACCCCCATGTTGAGAGGGAAAAAAAATTTTTTTAAAAATTTTGTAAAAACATTACAGATGGATGCCAAATTCTTGAGGAAATTGGGCTACAATCAGTGTCATTATATAAGGCAGCAAGAATGAGTCCAATGGAGCAGAGAGGAATTTGATTCTTCCCCTGTCGGAGATTCCCAGAAATATCACAGTTCGTGATAGCTGTTGGCAATTCAAACATTTTCCTCTAATTTAAATAATTAAATTAATTTTGCTAATTCATGCTAGACCAGCCCGCACTTGAGAAGCAGCAAGGACAGCTTTGCAGTCACACCATGCTGAGCGATTGTCCCTTGGTAATAGCCACAGTTATGGGATAGTCCGGTCCATGAAGAACACGGATGAACTGAGGACAGTCAAGGGATTTGCTTTGTATCTTCCTGCTAAAGAGCCTCTCCGGCTGCTCCCTGAGCAAGTGCTCCTCTCCTCAGCCTCAGCTCCTGTGCCACCATCGCATGGATCCCCTCTCAGTACGACACCTCAAAAGCCAACTACGTACCAAGGGTGCAGAGCCAGAAAGGGGCTTTGCATGCTCAGCTTCATAAATATAATAATCCAGGGGCAAAAAGAAGTAGCCTGGGGCTGGCTCGTTACACTGGCGGCTCACGATGTTGGGAAGACACTTGCACTGACCATCCTTCGGTGAGCACCTAGGGTAAGAGTTGGTAAAGGGAAGACGTTAGAGAGCAGCACGGATGGGTCCTCACAGCACGAGAGCAGCTCAGCTCTGCCCTTGTTTCAGCTTTGCTTCGTTTCTTCCATTGTCAAATTGCGTCCCCTATTAAACTTCTTCTAAAGTTAATTAAACGTCTATGTATGTGAAGCACAGTTATCCTTCTGTTTCCTGAGCATCCGTTACTATCTATTCCTGTATCCATTGCTTGTATCTGTTTCTATATCTATTACTGTATCTATCACTATTCTTAACCATCTATCACCTGCAATTTTGGAGGCAGGACATGAGATCAGAAGAACCTTTGATTTGATGCGATATGGTAGTTCTCATATACTTGCACTCTTATTTAATACATCAGATGACTTCTAGCTTTGATTCACCTGCTCACAAGGAGCTGCTCTACAGCATCCATCTATGCGTTCCTATGTCTGAAGTCTAACAGCACTAGTGAAGACCCCTACCCAACAGACTTCTGGAGGAGCCCAACTGAAACCAAGTGTGCTTCTAAAAGCACGTATTTTGAGTAGGAGCCAGTATGTCAGAAAAAATTAAGGTATTTCTAGCTTTTAAAGAAGAAGTAGGAAGCTACATTAAAAATGCCACCTCTAACTAACTTCTAATTTCTATTAATATTAGGGTCTCTGGTTCTCTCAAGCCATGCAGTTTATATTTTATATTAAACAATTCTTGGCTCAAGCTGATTCAGAATTGGTGTCAAAGGAAAAAGGTAAATCCCCTTACCACAAATAAATCTCCAAGATCCCAGCCCGACTTTACACTGTTTGTATATGATGAAATTACATCTACAGTCTATTTTCCTATTTGTACTGAGACTCTATTAACCTAATGAGAAAATCTAGCCAAAGAGTTTATAAAAATTAAAACCAAGAAAGAACTTGAAGAAATTAACTTACAAGTTATTCTGCGATCCACCTATATCACAGTCACACGGAGAACAGCCATACAAGCTGTTGCCAAGACCCCAGTATCCTACCTGTGATAAAAAGTGAAAGAAAATTTTTTACAGCAAATATTTAAGTATCTATAGCAAACCAGAACTTATTCCCCTGTTTGAACGATGCTTTGGGGCACTACTGTGCTGCTGCCTGTGCTTGGCCATGGGAGATTGCCTCTCTTGCCAGATTGCATGGGTGTTCAGCCACTACAAGAGCCGGATATTTACCCACTTGTGCAAGCAAGTTGCTCTGTAAACAGCAAAGACGGCCTCAGGACATGATTTTGCATTTCCTTCCCTTCCTGGGAGTGCTCCTCCTAGTGCAATTTGATTGCACAAATGCTTGCAAGCAGTAAAAAAGAACCAGATGTATCAATGTAAAATGGGAGCATATAGCTGTAAAATTATTTTGAATTTTGACTAATTGTTCACTTTTCTGGCAATGAAAAAGTGGGAGATGGAAGAGGAGACTTCTAAAACCACATGCAGAAGTAATAACAAAAACTGAGTACGTACAACGCATTTTTCACAACGTCGCCCTGTAGCAAACCGCTGGCAGAGGCACTCTCCCGTGGCAGGATCACAGATGGAGAAGGGCAAACTGCCAGAGGGATCACAGTTGCAGGCTGCAAGGAGAGAAATGTGCAGTTACCTCTGCAGGCCCCAGTGACAACAGCAGGATTGGCATTTGCTTTAGATGTGGCATCAGCATGACAGGCCGTCTCCATCCTCCTCCAGACAGATGCTCTGCAGATGGACATGCCCTGGACCATTTTCTCGGTGGGTACCCTCTCCGAGGGGAGCAGGGGTACTGGCAGAAGTCTGGCGTGGTGGTTTGCCGTGTGCTGCGTGCTGCTCTGCACTGCACAGTCTTGCATGTTGCTGAGTACCATGCCGCAGGCAGAAAGTGCTCACAAGCCCCCAAACCCCCTACTCGCGCCTGGGTAGGGGCGGGATGTGTTTTTCAGCAAGTCTCTCTCAGAGGAATGGCTGGCTGCAAGCTCTCAGGGCAAGGCAGCAGCTCCTGCCATCTTGGCACCGCACTGTGCAGTGCAGAGTCCAACTGTTCTAATAGCCCTTCTGCGGCTTTTCATTCACCCTTATGCTGATTTTGATGCTAAAATAATGTTTGTGTGTTTTAATCTCCCTTTTCAATTAAATTGCATATTTAAAAATCCTTCTGTTAACAACAGCCTGATCTATTATAGTGTAGTATGGATTCTGTGAGTGATTTTGCATCTTTTCAGTCTCAGATGCTGCACCAGGAACATTAAATTACATTGACATTAAATTAGAGTAGGCAACTGGGTATTTTGTGAAGGAGGTAGTGCATCAGCGTGTGCATCTGTGCATTCAACTACCTCCATCTCTTAAAAATGCTTTGGAAATAAGAATAAAAGAGGTAGTTTACATACGCTGGCAGCCCAGAGGGTCACTGCCGCTCAGCCCATAGTGGTTCGCCCTGCACTTGTCGCAGCGGACACCTTCCACGTTCTCCTTGCAAGGGCACCGGCCCGCGACCGTTCCCAGAGCAGGATCTGTGCGGCTCTCGCACACGCCGTTGTGCAACGTACCTTCTGGGTCACAGTTGCAGGCTACAGGCATGGTCAAGGAGACACATAAAAAAGCACATTTAGACATAAGCATGAAAACGCAATTATAGAGCTGCTGGTAGGCACAAATTCAGGATTCTTGTAAAGATTAGAGACGTTCATCCGTGCTCGCTGTGTTGGATGCTTTACAATTAATGCACAGCAGCTGTTAAGAAATATCATGAGAATGTTTCCAAGACCTGTTTTTCCCCTGGAGTTACAGTCTTCACTTTGTTAGAAATATACCCTTTGCTTTGGGTAGAATAGGTATCACTCATCCACTCCCTGCCCTCTCCAGAGTACTTGGGGAGGAGCGGGCCCCACACTTTTGGGGATGCTCTCATGAAAGCTGTAGGGTTGCAGGGCTACCACACATGAGCCACATCCCCAGAGCTGGTCTGAGTTGACCACGGCTGAATTATTTACTGGAAGCAATGGATTCAGCATGGGACACTGCCTTCATGATGCATCCCATTTTTTCCTAAGGCACTATCCATTTCTCACAGCAGAGCTGACATCTACCACACCACTCCCCTGGGTAATCACCCCTTGGCCCCTTAAGGACACCAAACAATTACTACAATTAAATTATACTTAGAGCAATTTTCCCATCCTATGTTAATACTCAATTTAGCTCATATTTCAGAAGAAGGGCTTTTATGCCTGAAAGACTATTTCTTGCATATGGCAGGTATCTAACAAAAGGTATTACTCCTCCCATCATTTTGCACCTCTTCTGTAATCCCTGACTATCACAGAAGCAACAGCACTACTGCTATTCATATTTATATTGATGTTGTCCATGGAAGATGATAGCCCTGCTGGACTGCTAAGCTCAGTTTAGCAATAAGTTGGAATATGCAGCTGTTTTTACAATGCTGATTCAAGGATGCTGTCATGCAGCTACTTTATAAGGCAGTTTGGATGTTATAGGTTTCGTAACATTTTTACAACTGTATGAACATTTAAGCACGGGGATGCCATAGGGTTCAGAACAAAGAGAATCAGAACCACCTTGTTTTGAGTCATTCTTACAGAAGCTAAAAAAGAAAAGCTTACGGAGGCACGCCTGAGGGTCTGAGATAACTTTGAATGGATCCCGGTAAAAGAAACGTTTGCACTGGTCACAGTGTTGCCCCGTGGTGTTGTCCTGACAGTCCTCACAAACACCACCGCTGACCCCGCCGCTGGCCTGGTACACGGCCATGTCGAAGTGGCATCTGCCAGAGTGGCCGTTGCAGTTACACCCTGAAACCAAAACAAACATCGGGGTATTTCGCACCACGACTCCTATTACTGTGGTTTTTGCCACCATTGCTGTCTACCGCTAACACAGGGTTACTCGTTACTTGTACAATTTCAGTGCCCCAGGGAGAGTACATCTTCTCGGGCCTTGTGCTTTACAGCTGGGGGGAAACATCGGAGACTTAGGACAGAGCTGGGCCCTGCACTTGGAAAAGTACCCATGCAGGTGTGTGTGCCTGATACGCGGTGGGGAGCACTGCCCGCTGAAGAAAGATCTAGCTGAATATTTGTTACAGATTCTAATATATTATTCTTGTATATCCTACATTACTCATTATTGTGGAAATAAATAATTTAGCCTTGTCTAAATTCTTCTTTCATTCACAAGAAAGACCCTAGGCAAACCAGTGAGTGATCTTTTTTGCATGAGTTGCTTTTTTCTCTTCGTTGTTTTTTTCTCTTTATGAAAAGTAAGAACATGAAACAGCTCTCCTTCTTGTAGGGCAACACAGCACCGATGGATACAGGAATCCACCTGTTTTTCTAGATAAGACATGGAAATGTCTCCCTCCCAGAAACCTGGCCATCCCATTACGCATTGGGCTGGGATTGTGGTACACCCACCTCCCAGCTACTAAAAAGGAAACAATACGTTTGAGTTACGTTTGCAAGCATTATCTTGTGTCCCTTCAGCTGGCCTCCAAGGAGCATCATTGTAGAAGTCTTTACATCTTTCACAAGACAAACCTTCAGTGTTATGGTGACAGATACACCTCCCATGGACCTGCAACGTGGTGAGAACAGAGAGGAGGTAAGAGGGGAGAGGAGAGGAGAGGAGAGGAGAGGAGAGGAGAGGAGA
>NW_009599599.1:0-21126 GCF_000690535.1 Cariama cristata | reverse complement strand
AGGAGAGGAGAGGAGAGGAGAGGAGAGGAGAGGAGAGGAGAGGAGAGAGGAGATCTGCTCAAGGTACCCCAGCAAGATCAGGAAAATTCAAAGCTCTTTGGCTCCCTCAGCTGACATAATTCTCAGTTATTTGAGTAAAAGGTCTGGAGAATACCTGCAGACTTTAACCAAATAGTTTGAAAGCCTCTGAGCAACATTTAGAAAAAAAAATACTTCTAGAGATATCAGAGGAGACTGTAACCTTTTAAATTCTCTCTCTCTCTCTCTCCATGTCTATGTATTGAGACACATTTTCCAGGAGAAAAAAAAACCCTCTTGTTCCCACAGGGAAAGAATTTGCAATCATGTTCCTGAATTTTTTAACAATCCATTTTTCATGGCTTAGCTTTGCATTATCAGCTATTCTTTGTGCCAATACCTCCTCTCCTGCTGCAGAGCCCCTGAGCCCAGCTGGAGTGTGGAATGCACCCAACGAGTGGCCATTCAAGTCTGCACACACCACAGGCTACTTACTGCATTACATTTGCACCATTACAGCTCTGGTATTTTGCTGCTATTATCAACATGTCTTTTCCCAGTTGCTTTTGAAACACCACACTAGTGCCAACAAAGAGACAGCTCCTGAGCAATCCAGCCCAGGGTTTCAAAGGAAGAAGCTGTATTGAAACATCTTACAACTTGGAGTTGCAAATGGTCAATCCAAAGATCATCAGAGATCTTCCTTCCTCTCCCTCCCTCCATCTCTTCCTTCCCCCAAAATACCAGGTAGGGACTGCCCTTGTTGGAGACAGCGTTAATGACACACCATCCCAGACTGATGGAAAACGTCTCCCCGCAGATTCTGCACAGGATCACACTGGCTGGCGTGGCCATTGCAAAAGCAGCTGCCCCGCACAACCATCTCATAGACAGCATAGTAGTACTTCTCGAGGGGATCACTGTGCCTTCTTCCAAGAAGAGCATCCCCAAGGGTGTGGAGTTTAGTGAAATTGATCCTTAGGTTTGTCAATGTAATGAGCTCTGGAAGGAAAGAAGAGAAATCAAGAGACCAAGTTCATTCAAAATTGAACAGTATGAAATCTTCAGCTTGGATCAGTCATCGAAGAATTCCCCCATACTGAAGAAATAGTGAAAATGATCTGATATTGGCTGAGACCAGTAACCTGTACAGTGCCAGGGCACGGACTCATTCCTGGCACACAGCTGTGTAAGCGTTACCATCCTCCTTGGTATGGCTCTGGCCAGGGCCAACCTGTATTTTCCCAGCCACTGCCTTCATGAGTTTACATAAACCTCTGGGACTGCTCCCCCAAAGCAGTGTGGGTTGGGCCCCCTGACCCCAGGAGGAAAGACAGTTTAGCTGCATGGATGAGCTCTGCAGAGCTGTGCCATTTTCCCTCAGGGCTAGAGAACAAGACTGACCCATTTTATTTATTAATACAGATGTCTCCCTAAGATCTTTAGGTACCTAATTTTCAACATCATTGATTTGCACCAGCCAAGCTGTTGACCCTTTCAGAGTACAAAACAAGCAACACCAGCAAGGTATCTCTGGAAAAAACCTGTACTGTCCATACCTTGGATATATGGCACATACGGATTTTCTATTTCAAAGCTGGGATCCAAAGCTTTTAAAACAACCTGCAAAACAAATTAATACAGCTCTATAGATCACTGAAGCTATTCTTTTTGGATACAAAGACTGTCACCTGAGACCCATTACTTAATAATGCTACTTTACTGATCCCATAAATAAAAAGAACAAGGCTGTGGCCCTGATTTGGCATGTTCTCTCACCCTTTCAACCTTGCCTGGGCTGAGCAAGGCAAAAAGACATTTTGGCGGATTGATGTGTCAGGAGGAAGGAAAAACAATGCCCTAGAGTAATGGAGAGATGAGATGAGCACCTACAAAAGGGATCAAAGGACAGGCCCCTGCTTTAGTGGTAGAGGCTGATGGAGTCAAGATTTCTTATGAGGGGGACTTCCATGTGAATTTGGAAACCATTTGGAATTCATTTGGGTGTGAAACTGAAGGTAAAATACAGTGTTTGTCTTCCCCTCTTACTTCAGTAAAGTCAATAGCACTTCTTGTCTCAGAATCTAAGTGGACCTGATGGACACAGACGAGAGACCTTCAGCTCCAGAAAAATAACCACATATGATCTGGAGTCAAGATTTCTTATGAGGGGGACTTCCATGTGAATTTGGAAACCATTTGGAATTCATTTGGGTGTGAAACTGAAGGTAAAATACAGTGTTTGTCTTCCCCTCTTACTTCAGTAAAAAGTCAATAGCACTTCATGTCTCAGAATCTGTCTAAGTGGACCTGATGGAGAGAGACCTTCAGCTCCAGAAAAATAACCACATATGATCTGAACTCATACAAACACACACCCTTGGCCATACCTCGCCTTCAGTGGAGGGCTCGATGTCCGAGTATCTTGAATCACAAATGACGTCTCCCACACTTTTTGCTGGACCAGAAGAGATGTTGGGAAAAGAAGCTGCACAGTCCTGTGCAAAATATCTAAATGCTTTCCAGGTCTGACCAAAGTCAGTGGAGCGCTCAACCAGCATTGCTGCAGGCCGAAATGTCTGCAAGAAACATTATTTCAAGAATTCTTTAACCAGGCGTTGATAAGACATCTCAGGGGTTGTTGTACTGACATTCCTGTTTGGGGAATGCCAACAGCTGCCAATTAAAATTCTGCGTTTGGGAGTTTGTAGGCTCACTATAGGGCTACTGTGCTGGTTACATGATTCTCTGAAAAAGCCAGATTCTTCATTTGAACCACTCTTTAGCAAAAGGGAAGGGTAACCTTCCATATAGGTACAAGATTACTTTCTAACTAAGGAAGTTTACCACAACAATGGAGGAATTTTGTAGAAAACAAATTTGTAACCATCTGGATCATAATGGATATGCATGAGAAGGCTGAACTAAATTTGAAAGAGCAACTGCAGTTCAGAGATGTCCTAAATTCTTAGGGCGTAATTTTGCAATTTAATTTTTTTTCAGCTTTAATTCTCAGATTTATAGAAAGTAGGACCAGAAAGCACATGAATAGGAAGCTACACAGTCTATCCTACTCCCCTAAGGCAGGATCAACTATAACTTAACCATACTTGACAGATGTTTATCTAACCTGTTCTTACAAACCTCTAAAGATGGAGCTTTCACTGCCTCTCTAAGCAATTTGTTCCTGTGGTTAAGTAATTAGTGTATAACATTACATAAAAGCTCTGGTAAAAGATGTACCTTAAAAGTCAGGATAAGATGGCTGAATTGGAATAAAGTTTCTAGGTCCAGTCTAATGCTGACATGGTCAACGCCTGAAAAGAGAATGAAAATGAAGTGAAAAGCACAATGCAGACATTGAAGACAGCTTTCCCATGGGGAATTCAAAGATGCCTTTTCCAGCACAGCAGCTAGGCTCCTTAGGGCATCCCCTGTGCGCAAACCCAGCGTGCGACTGGATTGCTCTCTCGGGGGCAATGCCATGTGCTGCCTTTCTGGCACTGGCACTGGCAATTCTTCATGTCCCTGAGACTGCAGGAGATGGTTAAAGGTCCTGTTCAGATCATTTGGACTCTAAGTTATGGTGATGGTAAGGTCCTGGGTTTATGTCTTCCTGTATCCAGTGAGATTTTTTTTAAAATCCATCCAAATAGTTTGCTTATTTCTAAGAAAAAAATCAAAGTCAATAACAATACAGGGTTTTGTTCATGCTGAACAGATCTGTTAAACTCTTCTATACTGTTGGAGCAGGTCCAGAGGAGGGCCACAAAAGTGATCGGAGGGATGCAACACCTTTTCTGTGCGGACAGGCTGAAAGAATTGGGATTGCTCACCCTGGCAAAGAAAAGGCTCTGGGGACAACTAAATACTTTCAATACTTAAAGGGAGCTTATAAAAAAGATGGGGACAAACTTTTCAGCAGGGCTTGTAGCGACAGGACAAGGGGTAGTGGTTTTAAACTAAAAGATTGTACATCTAAACTAGATATATGGAAGAAATTTTTCACAATGAGGGTGGTGAAGCACTGGAACAGGTTGCCCAGAGAGGTGGTAGATGCCCCATCCCTGGAAACATTCAAGGTCAGGTTGGATGGGGCTCTGAGCAACCTGATCGAGTTGAAGATGTCCCTGCTCACTGCAGGAGGGTTGGACTAGATGACCTCTAAAGGTCCCTTCCAACCCAAACCATTCTATGATTCTATGATACCAGTGAAGAACTACTATAGAGAAGCTCATGACACAATTAACATGTGGCAATAAGGGTGTTGATAGCCAGGCTTTATGCAATTATTTCCTAAATTATCAGTACTTTACACTGCAAGCAATATTTTTTCAATTGGATATTGGTGTTTTACACACTCCGCCATTACACATCTGTAGGCAAAGGTACCTTTGGCCAAAAATCACATTTCCCTGAAAGACAGACACCCTGTGAAAAATGCACAGTCACCATGTATAACACTGCACTGCCACAGGTCCTCTGGCCAGCTCTTGGAGATACTCTGCATAAAATTTGTCTGTAGAAAAACAGAATTCCTGAAATCCTATATTGCTACACACAAATAGGTTTAAATCACTGAGTATTGCCGAAACAAAGAACAGATGAAGTTTTGTTTCATCTCTTCATAAAGGCAACGTGGTAAATGCCAATTACATAAATAAATCTCATGGTAACATTTTGCAGTAATATTTTCTCAGAGAAACTTACCGTTTTCTGACTGCCACCACTTCTTTTTCCTATCAGGCTCAAAAGTTGTGATAACATTTTCAACCAAGTGACTGTTGTGCTGCATATAGGGATTATACGGGTATCTGGAATCACAGAGAAAGCACTTCTGTTCAGCCTAGAAAACAAAACAAGCAGAATAAAAGATGAATTTGGTCTTTTCTTTAAAGATCTGGTGGATGTACACGTACCTATGCCATTGCAAGACTGGAACCTGTCATGTTGCTTTGGGTGCCTGTGCTTTTAATCACTTGGGCTTTCATATATAAGTGACAAGCCCAAGAAAATCATCATATGCACAAAGCATGCATATAGTAAATGCTGGTCTCAGTTTGCCCCAGGTACTCTGTAAAAAAAATACACTTTTTCAGTTGTGGAGAAGGGATCTCAGTAAGAGAGAAGAAATAAGTTTGTCAAGGTGTTGATTCTGAGTTTAGCTGCCAGAGGGTTTGTTTTGCAAGAGTTTCTCGGGAGAAATGTATTTTTGAAAAGTTGAGATTTTATTCATGTATCATAAAGGCTGTAGAAACTTTCAGCCAGAGATGGCAGCAAGGAGGCAGAGGGGAGACAAGGGAGGACTGGATCTTTCAAGATCTGAAGAAGCCTTGAAAAGGAACGTTCACTCAATAATTTATACATTTTTTCCCTCTCTTTTGTACATTTTCTAGCAGCTCGGAGACCCAGCCAGGAGCAGCAGACAAATGCTGTTGTACAAATGTAAGGTAAGGCTGGATCCAGGTACAAAGTAAGTAGGTGGTCTGGGCTGACACCACCACCTGGACCACTGTCAGTGCCTTTTGTAGGGACAGGGAAACTGGAAATGTTTAAAAGCGATACAAAGGAGGAAAATCAGGATGTCAATAGGATGAAAGGGTCTTGTTTGAAAACAGAAGGAGCAGAAGACCTAGGCAATGATTAACCAGTATCTCAATGATGAATGAGAGGCTTTTGTCTGCAAAAGGGCTTTGAAAGCGAAGGCAAGGAGCTCCTATTTAAGGTGATAAGAGGGGGATTGAGTGGGAGACGTAAGGAGAGGTGACAAGGTTGAGATGCCGGGCTGGGAGATGACCTGTGCTGAGCCATGTGGACAAACCCAAGGAAGCATGCAGCAGGGTGGGCACGGGTGGCTGCACTACACAGATGGATTGTACGAAATTTGGGTAGAGCCTGAGTGCGAGGATTCGGGGATAAGCCAAAGCAGAAGGTGATGCCCAAGCTGTGTGCCTGGCTGGCAGGGACGCTGGCAGGGAGAAGCAGGTTCAACACAACAGCCCAGAGGGAGCTGGAGGAGGAGGCACAGACTTGGTGCCCATGGCAGGGAGGCTGGCAGGGATGCTGCGGAAAACAGAAAGTGGAAGTCAGTGGCAGGAGCTGGGCTGGAAACGACCCAGAAGGGTACGTGTGGAGAGGCACCCTGCCCAGCACAGTCAAGGTCTACGGAGAAGTATTAGGAATGGTTTGCACACATTTGTACTATGAGATCACCTGGGAATTATTCACATTTAAATAAATGAAGAGATACAGATTTACAGGTATGGTATAATTCACGTGTTTTAAACATTACAATAAATATATATTATATTCAGTCATTCTATACTGCACTTGACAAGTGTGTGAATGTACAATTTAGGAGATGAGACAGAAATACAAAAAATACTCTGACATCTCATTTCACAAAGCTCTGGTAAGGAGAGCTCAGGTTACCGAAGCATTTGGCAGGACTGCGCACACCCACTCTCTGGTTTATATAGATGCACATAGTATGATATGCTCAGTCAACTTATGTTTAAGGTTGCTCCATAAAAATCTTTTTGTGCCCAAAGGACAAGCATGTGCATGTCCACATAAGGCAAGTCTGGCAGATCCCATTTGCCTCTGAAGTGTGCAGCTTTATGCTCTCCTCAATACTGAGTCCTCTTTCTTTTCCTTTCAAAGCATATGTAAGTAGTAAATCCAAGCATAGGGCTAAAAACCACTTAACCTACATTTAGAAACAATAAGACACATTAAAGACCAAAAATGATTTGTAGTGCTACTTTTCAAACACAAAGCAGTTGAACTCTAATTTTTTTTTCAATTTGAATTTTCAATAAGATATCCCACCCGAGTCCTGGCTGTTGGCAGCTTGCCATGTTGCCTAACGCACACTTTCACAAGTACAGCTTGCTCTCGTCATGGTGCCTGACACAGGTTATCAGGAGGGGAACTGGAGGAGGAAGAACTTTGCTTTCCAAGATGCAAGACGCGAAGCTTCCTGGCCTGCCTCCAGCAAAGCATTCAAAATGTGCTGGTGAGAAAGAGAATTGAGTTGGGTGGGACTCTGATATGCTATAGGTAACACATACATTTAAGGAGAACTGATAGAACACATTGTGAGAGTATAAGCCTCTCTCTCTTGAGCTCTGCAAAGCAGCAGAATTTGTAGTTCTCACCCTCTTTGGGAGACAGTCATCAGGGGTCAAGATACGTTGAAGCAGCATTAAATCACAGGGATTATTGTGGAACAGCTGCTCCTTTTCATGAGTTTGTATTTACATAATTCAAAGGATAAGTAGAGGCAAGTGAAAATAGTAATTTTTTATTGCTCTTTGATCTCTTAAAAAGCAAAAATAAGGCAATCTTCCAGCTAAGGGCCAGAAAGATTATGTTTCTGAAATGGCTTTTTGTGCCCATCTACCAAGCAGTGCCAAGACTCAGGCTATTTCAGAAGAAGAAAGAGGTATTTACATTTTGCAGAAAACCACAGCTGCAATATGTAACTTGGAGCAGTGCTTGGTGCCATCTCAGTATGGCAGAGCTTTACTTTGCAAACGTGTCACACCATTTTGCCAGAAGGTCATAAACTGTAATTATTTTCAATTGCTTATAAATTAAGCTGTATTTTATTAACTTCCTCTTCAGCCTAAGCTAGTATTTAGTGAAAATATTTCTATTTGTGACAATTTATGAGCTCAACAGGGCCAAGTCCTCCAGGACATACAACAGGGGAATCCCCGTTTCTGCCTGGCGTGGCTCCCGCCTGCCCCCTGGTCCCCCACGGCCCCCGTCACTGTGGCCAGGGAGTGAGAGGGATGCCTCTGATCACCCACGTTTTGGATCTGCCTATGCACCCACACGGCCAAAGACCGGATTACACCATTAGGTTTTCCCTCTGCCAGAGATGGCTTTCTACTTTTATCAACGTTGGTCGTATTTCAGATCAAAAGACATGAGAGGACATGGTGTGAATCTCTTAACAGGCTGCCTCAGGTCTCAGCACTGTATGAGACTTGTCCTCCAGCAAAGGTCCATCAGGGCAGTGCCTGCAGCCTGCAGGACTGCATCCCGCCTGCACTCACGCACATGCAAACTGCTGTCTTCACCTCTGAGGCATGAGTGGGAAAACGGCTTGCAGAGCAAAGCTCCTTCAGAAATCCCTGTGCTCATTTGCATCTCATGGATGTTTCTCCCTCCTGAGAAGCTATACATCGCTGTGGATGCTGTTTGCTGCCAAACCTTCTGCAATAAGGCGTAGCCTTCCACCAGACTTATGTCACACTGTCTGATGATTATTCAGACAACTCCAACAGAAACTTCCTAGTCTGGGCAAGATGAGAATATTGTTAGTAAGCAGAGTTCAGTTTATTAGAAAGGAAAGAGCAAACCAACCTCTAGGTAGCCTATAATGCAGTACTTCTGAGGGCTGTTCATTCCACAGGTTGATGAGGCTGTTAATTGCTTGCTGCGACCCAGGAGGAGGTCTCCAACGGCTGGGTGGCAGGACCCAGCATCACAGCCATCCTCTGCCTGCTGGAGTCTTATCAGCACTGAGTGCAAAAGAAGATCAGAGAGATGAAATTGTTTTGTGTACCCAGCAGTATTCTCTGGACAAAATCAGTTAAATCCCAACATCAGCAGAAAACTAAATTACCCTTTGCCTGTATCTCTTTTTTCCTTAATAATACCACGTGGAAGAATCTCAAAGAGCTTTAGTAATGAACACACCTGCTGCAAAATCATTATAAAAATATAGCTAGCATATTGCAAATCTATGCTAAAACTTAAATTCCCAGCACATTATTGTGCAATAAACATACCAATCTACTATGAGCAATAACTTATTATGCTTCCTACCCTGGCATACCCATAGCCAGCAATCCTGCAGCAGAATCACAGGCATTTCAATTGACTCTGAGAGCAGAGCCAGATTTGGATTAATTCTGCTGTTTTCTGTTGATTTCCAAGGCATAATGGTGGAACTGAGACCAAGATTGATGTCAGGGGTCCTACAGATTTTCTGATGATCTGCAATGAACCCCCTGGTCCGGTCCCAGAGCCCTCTGTTCAGACCCCATGGAATAGTCACTAATAATTAAACAGAATAATTCTGAATTCTCTAAATAATTGCAGGATCTTTTTGTTTATTTTGCCTGAAACAACTTTAAATATTTTCCCCATTATGTTAAGACTTCCCTTACAGGGCTTGTCCTTTTAAACAAGTTCTGTCCTGAAATCCTGAACAGGAATGGGTACCTTGGAGGCTTTCTCTGTTCAGCTTTACTTGGCTCAACTTGTTATTAAAAGTGCAGTTAAAAAAACCCCAACAATCGATACAGGAAGATCCTACAGAACACTAGAAACAATAATGCAATTGCAACAGCAAAAAATACAGTATTTTACAGCCAGATTTCAGTCAATGGCTCAGGCTATACTTCAGATGATGAGTGACGCTTGACTCTTTGGGTATAAAGAAATGCATAAGTGTGGTTAGCCTGCTCTTCTTTATTTATGCAGATCCACGCTCATTATTTACTAGCAGATATCGATTGCCCCTTTCAGGACCTGATTCAGACTCAATTACAACCTGTATCTTTTCTTTGTACTTAAAGGTTTCATATCAGTCATAGCTCCTAGGTAGGAGCGTGGGGAATAAGGACTCACTGTTATGTGTCTTAATAGCGTACTTAAAGAAGCACTCTAACAAAGACTTGGAGTGGTATGTAAATCACATGATAACATTTCAAAATTGACCTGAGTAACTGTAACTTCTGTACTTACTGAGGTGTAACAGGACGGCCAGCCCCAGCCTCATGCCTCCTTGTAAAACGCAAACTGGTACCGCTGCAAGAGAAGAACTGGTGGGTCACTCGGTGCTCTGCCTCACCAGGGCACCCCTTGCACATAGGCTTACCCAGAGCTAGCCTTTAGTGACGTGACAGAGCCATAATGAAAATATAAAGATTAAAAGGAAACCCTGGCTTTGATTTTGTTCTAGTGAAAATTTCTCACAATGGAAATTTTGGTACTAAAACAGGGATGAAAGCAGAGGGACACCTCACAAGGGCTTTTGGAGAAGACTCTGACAATGTTCACACTTAGTGTAAAATAAAAATAGAATGCTATCAGCAAAAATACTGCAGTATTCAAATACAAGTTATGTAATCCTAACTAGATTCAGCCGGGCTGTTTGCAGAGATCTAACTCCTTCTCTGGAGGTTCTTGTTACTTTTTATTAACTTACAACAAAGACTGAGGTCCTAATGAACATGTCACTGAGAAACACCTGATGTCAGGTGCTACGAACTTTGGCAGAGACAAGATTATAACCACATCTTAAAGTGAGGTGAAGAAAAACAGGTAATGTCAGTATCAATGCAAAAGACTTGTATGGGGCAACCTCAGTGTGAACCCAAGGGAGGTTCATTGTCGCACTTACTTCACACCCTTCCTCTTCCTACTCACCTGGAGGAAAGTAAGACTTGCCAACACAAAGCCTTTGTCGGAAAAACAGAAGGCAGCCGTGGGTATAAAAGACAACCCAGCATCCTACCACCAAGTAGAGCTCCCAAACCACAGCCTGCCCCTCACCTTTCTCCATCTGTAGGCATCAGCGCGGCCAGGACGCGCTGATGCTGGGGCATCCCTGTGCGAGGGTGCCCAAAGTGCCGCTTCCCAGCTCCATTCTTGTTTCTCACGTTCATACAGCCGTCGTTGTGCTGAATGAGCCAAGATGAAATACCACTCCCCAGACTCAGAGGAACATCAGCAAATTCATTTAAAGTATTTCAGAAGTTACAGGCTCCACATAGGCTTGGTTCACATGGCTCTATACAGGACATGACACAACAGCCATACCTAGATGGTTAGGGAAAGCTATGAAGAGTCACCAGCCTTTCATGCTGCTTCAGTTCCTCTCATCTGCCACGATGCAGAGCGCCTGGTGTGTGACAGGGAGATGCCAGTGAGCATCCGTGCAGCTACGCCTGGGCCCCTGGCTCAGAGAGAGCTGGCAGTGGAGCCGGTGTCTGAGGCAAAACTGAGCAAACATTTTCCTGCTGTGTTGGACCTTAAATTTTATACTCTATTAGAATCATGGACAGACTCAGACATGACTTAAGCTGCAACCACTGCGACAGCACTGTAGTGAAATACAGGTATCCACAGTAAGAGTAATCTTGGTAGGTACACGTCCCGGTCCCTACCCTACCTAACTCTGTGATGTTCAATACCAATGATACTCTTTAAACATGACTCTCTTCAACAAAGAAACAAGGACCAGCAAAACCCCAACATACTTTAATTCCATGCTTAGCAGGAAAATTAAATACTGAAGAGGTCTTACCTGGGTTTCAGGCAGCCAAGTGTTTCAGCTGGAAATGAGCACACCTGACTGAGGGAAGCAAGCAAAGGCATACCTGTGTGCTTCAGCTGGAGAAGACAGCGCGTCCCCCGAGGCACCAAGGTGTCGGTGAGAATGAGACCCGGCCTGCAACCTGCCAAAGGCTTGATTTGTGAACTCTTTCTGCCGGAGCTTCTGGCATCAGCAAATACGTTCTGTGAAAGAAAGTTGTGACAGGTTAAGTTCACAGCAGAAAAAGTTCATGCAACTGAAAAGAGAAGGCTGGGATTCTTAAAGTGCTGGCAAACAGCTCTTTAATTGTTGTTTAATTAAACAACTCATCAGTTGATCTGGTTTGCAACCAAACGTCACAGTCTTTACAGCTACTTAACAGCAGAAGTCTAGTGGCAGTGGTTTATCTGGACACAGGCTAGAAAAGACAACTCCTCACCATAGGGGCGCAAATGGTCTGGAAGGGCTGATTTGGGCTTTTGAGGTGACTGTAAACATGCCGACCTGAAAGCTATCATTGCACCCGTGTGGACGTATTGAGCCAGCTTCAAATTAGCTCAAGCTCTGGTCAGTGCTGTGAGCACTAGGTTTCTTCAAATTAAAGCTAAAGACAACATGGCAACTTGAGTCACAGCTTTGCATTTCAGCACAAGCTTTGCCTGTAACTGCCCAGTGCAGTAGCACAGGGCAGGTGTCCAGGGTACAGCGCAGTCGTGGGAAATGCGGTGATGGAACAGCTCCGAAATGGTGTTTGCCAGTTCATGCACAGAACGGGCAGTGTTTTTTGGCATCTTTGTTGAAACCTGTGGCACTTTGATTCCAGTTTTCAGAGTGGCTGGTTGTCTTGGGTACACATTTTCAGTTGTGATATATTTGTTATCAGTTCTCCTCTGACTGCTTGTAAGGCTTAATTCATTATTATCTGTAAAGATTCATCGCATCCTCAAACAGAAGGTTTTCCACATGTGCAAAATATGTTTTATTAACTAATCATCTCTTTTCTTTTGGTAGTTACTGTTCTTTCAGAAAAAAAAAAAAGATACGTGTTCTTTAATCCTATTGCAATGCTCAGTACTAACTGTCCTCTGCCATTACTATGATTATTCACTCTAACAGAAAAATTTATATACTTACATTTTTTGAAATTATTTTCCTCAAGTGCATGTGGAAATTACTTGTAGAAGACTTTTTTCAGGCTAATTTAATCCTCATTTGGTTTGTATTCATGCATGATTAGTTATTGTACAGATAGTTTATATTTAGTGGGTTTCAATATTAGGAAATAAAAGAATAAATGATATATTAAGATATTAATTTTACTTTTTATGTGTAAGCAGTATGTCAAGTGCTCTCTGAAAGAGTGACATATAACCGAAGAAAGTATTATTATGACGCTACTAAATTATAGAATGGTTGATGTTTTATTAGCACACTGGTAGGGAATTCAAATTCTGTTACAGAGAAGGTATGTGAGAAGTAAATATCGAGGAAGATTTATTTGCAGAATATAGCCAGTCCTGTGTTTTGATTTATGTAGGGCTCCAAGCAAGAAGGAGGTTTAAAATCACTCGAGGCAGGGATTAAGAAACTTCTTCCTTGCTTCTTTAATCTCTCCACTGGTAAAGGAACTGGATTTATAATGCATCACTCGTCCCATGCTGGCTGGAGGGTAGATAGCACTGGTGCGTAATTTTTCAAGTCATCACAGGTCCTATGGTTGTCATTTCTTAGGCCCGAGGCATATCAATAATCCACACAAAGGACAAGAATTGCTAGCACTTCAGCATATATTTCCTTCACAGACACCAAAAGCAGTGAGGGAAGAGGGCAGGGTAGAGGCACCAGCCACTCTTCAGAGGATGGCCTCGGGATGCCGGCCGACAGGCAGTTGGCACCAGCCTGTATGGGTACTCATTTTCCTCCGATGGACGTTCTGAATAAAAATGTCTCTTTGGGTATACGGATTTTTTCTTTTGTAATAAAAATGTGAAGAATATCAGAAAAAATAGAAAATAATTCTGGTCTTCTTTAAAGTTTCAACAAGAAGTAAAAATATTTGAGCTTGGGATTGTTCTTGCAATGTGAAAAGTAAGCATTTAATCTAAATAAATCACCTGGGCTTCCTTTAGAGTCAATGGAGAAAGACAGGGATCTCTACAGGGCCCATCCTACCACCTTCTTTAGATGCTTACCTGAAAGGGATAAATCCCCCTTTGGAGGTATCCACTGCTTTCCCTTGGTTATGGGCAGCTCAGTTCCCTAGCTTAGGATAGATGCCTGTATTTTAAGCAACTAAAGTGTGCTCAGATGAATCCCATCCATAAAGAACTGGCCAAAATTGTAAATGAAATCTAATGGTCCGAAAAGCAAAACCATCTTGCTACATTTCTCTCTCTCCTCTTTCGTTTCTGCTCTCATTTCTTCAAGCGTATCTTATGCTTAAAGTGTAATTTCTCAAAGGCAAATACTGTGCATTTTTTTGTTCTCTACACATTGGGAGAATGTAGCACTAAATAATAAAAACAGAATGAAGTATAAGCTTACAATAAAATAAGAGAAGTATTTTATTTGATAGATCTGATCAGTAGAGAGCTAAGGACAGCAGAAGAATATGCTGTGGAGCTCAAGGGCAGGGGGAGAGGGAGGCCACCGCATCCCCAGCCTCCTTGCCTCCGTTTCCCACCGGCTGACTGCTCCTCCATATCTTGCATCCTTGAGCAAACAGCCACTTCTAAAATTGTATTTCATAATTGTTTAAAAGAGCTTTTCCACATTCCAAAAGGATGTAAAGACTATTTATAATTTATGAGAGGCTTCTTCATTTTCTAACAGTCACAGCAACCCATGGTGCACTTGACCTTTTGTGTGCAAGTCAGGTGTCTGAAGTCTTTGGTTTTTCCACCACAAACAAAAAATGCAGCTGCAACTCGAATATTATCTCCCTAGTAGACACAGCTTTGCTGATAGTAATCAACACTAAAGACAAAAAAGACAGAGCAGATTTGTTTTAAAATATCAGTGTGATTTTCAAAGTGCTATTCAAGATATATATATTCAAGATACAATGTTTCATGTTATTTCCTAAGGTCCTGACAGTAGGACTGGCAGGATGAGGAGTCCCTCACATACCTTGTTGTGATTTCATGTTAGTTTACTTAGAATCAGTGACTTCATGCAGTACAACTGGACAAGGCTGCTTCTAGGAACCTTCTCACACCAATAAACAACAGTGCTTGAAATTTTTCACTTTGCATTGCCTATTAATCAGAAATAATTATTCTCTCTAAATTCAAGAGAAAAAATGGATTATTGTGCATGAAAACACAGCAGAGGAGACTAGAAAGAAAAAAAGAAAAGGAATATGCTCAGGAAGAAACAACTGAAGACGCATATGAGGAAAAGAAAGCAAAAGAGCTTTTCCAGCCTCCACAGGGTGTTGCAGCCTGGTCTCCAGGGTTGCCTCTGGCCCCACTCCCTCTTCTTCCCTCCCAACTAGACCTCCTGGATGAACCCCAAGCCTGCTTCACCCTTTATGGAGTGAAGTAGCCTGGGAGTATTGACAAACCCCATTACCAGTATCCGGCTCTGGCCGCTGTGTCCAGATGCCATGGGACTGTGCCCATCGGTGCCACGTGGCATAGGACCAGAGAGACAGCAGTATTGATGGCAGGAACGTGGACAAAGGCTGAAACTAGAGCACCAGCAGCGGAGAACTGTCAGATCGGCACAGCCATATGGTGAAGTTGAACTCATAGGTGCTCTGGATGCCCTCCCAAAGGGGCCTGTTCCCTTACCACAGCCCTCATGAATAGTCTTTTCCCCCTTGTGTCATTAACCCTCGTTCCTCAGGGCTCGAGATATAGCCTTGCTTTTTGGTTTGTACATTATCAGGATAGCTATGGAGAGCTTTTAGATATATTTTTCTAGTCATGATTTATTATACCTGAACAATAAACTGCAAAAACCCGTGGAACTGTCATCCCCCTGATGAAGGCTGCCCTCCAGGTGGGAATGCAAAGTGACGTCCAGCCTGGGGAGCCACTACTCATAACTCTCCTCCCTTGGCATGCCCTGCTCTTTTCTAGCACGTAACAACATCTCCACAGCTGTTTGGAAAACCTCTGTTGGCTCTGCTACAGATTTTGAGACACCAACAAAGACCCAGACTGAAGAAGTGCTTCACCCTGGAGTATTTGCTCCTATGGGTTGTTGTCACCCACAGCTGCCTGGGGCATGCTGCTGTGTCCCCACTGACCTTCCACAGAAGAACAAAGGGAAAGTACACCAAGGAAAGCAGATTTACCCTCCTAAGCACACTCTCTGGGTTCCAGGCTTTATTTGGCCCCTTTAAGTCCACATAGAAGTTTCCTCCATGATTATGAGGAGAAAAATGCATTTTGAGGCTTTAACAGAGGTGCTGTAGGCTATATCTATAAACCACACAACTGTAGGAACTAACCATACATGTTTTCTCTTCTATAACAGGGTGCCCGCTAAAAAGAGAGAGTTGTATCACCCTTGCAGCACTTAAGAGAAACTACATTTATATTGATGACTTTATCAGGAATAATCTAAAGTCTGTGCAAACAAGACAAATGGAAAAGATTTTTAAAAGCCAGTATTTGCTTTGCACATCTCACTATTTTAGCTACATGAAAAGGTTTGCTTCTCAGAGAACTGATGCTCGTTTCAAGCTATTCAAGCCAAGGTGCTTCACATTAGTTACAAAAAATGGCTCTAATTTTAAAGACAATTTGACCAAAGTTTTTTTTGAAAGACATTTGTTCAGTTACTTTCTTCAAAGTTTCCACAAAGTACGCACAACACGGGCCAGAAGGTATGGTCCTTCTAACTCAGTCAACAAATTGACTCGAGCAGCATGAAGAGCAGTTGTTGAATTAGATTTACCTATATGCTTTCTAAGAGTCAATCATACTTTGTTTTAAAGTATCAAGCTATATTTTGGCAAACCAATAAAAGACCAAAGAAACCCCTCAGTAAACCAGGAACTAAAATTCTATTATAGCTTTAAAGTACAATTCTACAAGGACAATATACACAGAGCTAGGATGACAGCAACAGTTTTTCACATCAAAGCCACTACCCTGCAACATATAATAATGAAGCTTCTCAGTGGAAAGCTTTTTTCACCACAGTATCTGTTAATAGGGCATAACAGTGTTCTTATACTGCTAATGGCCTCTGTATTGTTGAAAGTGCTAAGAAAAGATTGTCCTATTTTTATTCACCCAAATTTGTGGCAATGTTCTGTTTTAAATCCCTATTATTAGATTTTCCATACCTGTCAGCCTAAATTATCCTAAGTATTTTTCTCTAGGTTAAAGTAAATTCTTCTGCAAAGGTTAAACTGATGTTGTTTAGAAATTATCCTGAGCTCAGAAAATTTCTGAGGCCCCTGAGGAACCTTTGTGGCCTACTGGCTTAGAAATGTCTTGTTACCAATGCACAAGCCTTCCATACTGTAGTCTGTTTGGGAACTAAGATCTACGTTTGGGGTTTTTTTTTTTGGGGGGGGAGGGGGATAAACAAAATTCAGAACCTAGGAGACCACAATTTAAAGAACAAAGGGAAAAACATCAATTCCACAAGCTCCCAAAAAACCCTAGGAAATTGAGACCATCAGGAGGAGAATCTGACACACAGAAGGATGACAGCTTCAGTTTGAGAAGACAAAACAGTGGAGAGAAAAATGTGTCCACTGAAGGACAATGGTGGCGATGGCAGCAGCAACAGCATCCACTGCAGAGCCACCAAAGCCCGGTGCTTAGAGAGCTCCCATGGGAGCCACTGGCTCTGGTCCTCCGGTCAGACACACAAAGTGAAACCAGTTCTTCCACCATCCTGGGGAGCATCCAAACTACTGGTCTCTGAAATGAAAGAAGACTGCCCTCATAGTTTCTCCTTATTCTTTAAAAGAACTGCAAATTTAAATACTATGTTTTACATTGACCTGGAATAAAATAATTTTGGATCATTTAGTTCATCTTGGTTAGTAAAAGTGAGATGGACTAAAAATCACTTTTCTTTCTCATTACTTCTTTGGCTGGAAGAAATGGTTTCTTTCTCATGTAACTGGAAAACAAAAGTAGCACAAAATCACTAGAAATCTGAAAAAGTATGTTTAGACTGAAATGAATAAAGCTTCGGGAAGCTGCAGAAATAGAAATGTCTGCATGGTGAAATAACTGGGAAATCTGACATTTTCCACCTGTAGTAACCACTAGCTGTGATATGCGTGGTGTGTGGCTGTGCACCACAACAGCACTCTGGCACGGCCCCTCTCCTGTGGTCACCCACGATGTCCCTGGTTGCAGAAGACAGCAAGTGCAGAGCAAACAGGTGTTAGATGAACCAGAGCTCAGTCAAAAGCCTCAACAGCTGCACAGACCTTCTGTTGTCTAACTTGGCAATATAAACAGCTAAACTGACATTTTGGAGATTCTCCATTTTCAGTCCCAAATGAAATTTAATACAAATGCTTCTGTGGAGTATTGAAATCTATCAACATATCAATGTTAATTACCTAAAAATATGACAGAATGATGGTTGGCTGACTATCAGCTGTTTAATTTTATCTGTGTCTATCCTGTAACATCTGGAAACTGTACAAACACTGGAAGCATCACACATAAGTCACGCATAAAATAAGCGAGGGGAATGATTAAATTTCGTCATGGACTCTAACGGTATAACCAACATAACAGTAGCAAAGCAATAACACTGCATACTAGCAAGTTGGGAACTGGTGCACAGATTTCTATAATTTGCTCAGGATTGAGAATATATAACCTCTGGTTTACCTTTCTCTCAAGTACTTAATAATACTGGATGGGAGAGAGTAGAAAAATTAATGTCTCCCTTCACTTTCCTGATCTTCCCTTGTCATATGGAAGCGAAGTGTTGTCCCCACCAGGCAGGAGCAGCTGGGTACAAGGGAAACCCAGACAAGCACAGACAACGCCAGCAGCAAACCTGGAGAAGGAAATACCTCCTGCTTTCAAACTCTGTTATTGAGGTGGTTCCTTTTCAGTGGAAGATGGCAGAAAGCAATCCTTCCCTTACTGACATCTGTGCGGAGTGCATTTCAACAGCAATTGGTTTGCTCACACTTCGCCCTTCCTTTCTCACCTGACAGTTTGTGACCACTACCCCGAGATACCGGCAGTGGAGTCAAGGGAGTAGGTGCCTATGAACACAGAGCCAGATGGCACTTCAGAGTCTCTGCTGGATCTTGAAGGGCAAGCAGCCTGCAACAGAAAACAGGGTAGAAAAGGACCAGAGCTTTGGGGAAGCGAGGGTTAATTTGAAGTTGGGGATTGAAAGGGTGGGAGAGGGAAGAGAAACAGCTGATTCAGGTACCCTGGTAGAGAAAAGATTTAATGTTTTGAGAAGGTCCACAGGTAATCATAGGGACATAGATGGGGCAAGGAAGATACGGAGAGAGCTGGGCAGGGGATTACAGAGAAGACTTCGGAAGTTGTGGTTTAGACAGATATGGACATGAAAGAAGTGCTGTGTGCTAGGAGTTCGGAAAAAAAGTATTGTAATGCAGGAACAGCGGCTGAGGAAAACCAGGGCTATCCACAGGCGTGGCTACAGGGTCTCTGTTCACTGCATGGGCAGGTCTGTGCAGAAATACAATGTCTGATTAAAGAGTTGGGATGCATGGGACCTGCTGGGCATGCTGAGGTGCTCATGTAAGAGTATCCTGACCCCTTCAGATTGCCTTGCAGAAGTGCCCTGAAAACAAACTGAAAGCCTGGTGATTGCCACATTACACTTAGGCTAGATAAAGCTTAATCAACAGTTGTTATTTTTGATAGATTCAGCTATCATCAATCCTATTCAAATCGTTACAGAAAGCAACAGTAACGGTAAAATGAAAAAAAAAACAAAAACACAACACCAGCACCAAAACATCGAGTTAATGTTCTTTATTATTAAAATCAAAACAATGTTCTTATAAAGTAAAACCTTTCTAGCAATTTGCCAACATTTTCTTACAATCTGTTTGGCCTGTCAGAACATCAAGGGAATAATTTTCAAGAAAATTCTAAAGATTTATTACTTACAGAGCCCAAACAATCAAATGTGCATACTTACCTACACAGATTTCACAGTAAGTTTGGGGAACCTTGTTCTGCTGATTAAGCATCAACTTACGTGCATGCTCCTAGTATATTTGTAACACCACAAGGGTCACAACTTGAAAATTTTTGATAAAATATTAGTAAGACTATGTCAAACTTGTTATTATTTATGAATATCCTAGTATTTATGAATATCCTAGGATCAACATCAGCTCACATATGGCTTACTCAGACCTCTCCTGAACCCTGAAAAAGACTTTAGTGTCTCTTATGCAATCAATAAATAGCAATGCCTTTTCTCCTATCAAAGGCAAATAATTCATATCCCTCCACTATGCCAGCTAACCCTGTTCTCAACCAGGTAGCCCTGCAGAAGCCCAAATCCTTCCTACCATCCAGGTTTTTAAGATTAGTGACACAATTCAAGACTAAGCTTTATGCTGGGACATATGGCAAACTTGTAGCAAAGGAGTAAAAAATTATGATTATTTGTGAATACGACTTCAAAGAAACTTTGAGAAACCTATTTATTAATGGTCATGTGTTTTTTTCAGGAAAACTGTGTTCCAAAGAATGGAAAACAGAACACTAAAATCAAAGAAATACTGAAGGTCACAATGTACACTAGTGTGTCTTTGTCTCCTGATAGCTGCTAGCCTTGCTGCTGAGTCTTTAGACAATTCAGGAAGCCATTATGCGAAACGGATTAGTGTTTTTATGTAACCTGATCAATTATCAAAATATTTGTTTTGTAATCATGATCTAATTACTAAAAATAGCCAAGTGGTGATAGATTGGGATTTATTACTAACCTGACATTTGTAATCTAGACAGGAATTCAGCTCCGTGACTGATGTTCCCTTCCTCCCCACATACCATACCATCTATCAACAACATATAGCAAATCCCTGCTGAATGAAAGACACAACTTTGCATCAGTTATCTGTCTACACCAAACAATTTAAATTCTTGGGAAAAGGAAAAAAACCAACAAGACTACACTGTAACATTTTTAACCGCAGCTTTCACAGTGCTTCACTCGAGTACAGTACTTATCCCAGCTCCCCTGTGAGTGAAGTATTAGCCTCATGAAGCAGCTGTATAAATTGCATTTTAAATGTTAGCTAAGTCACAGAAATATTCAAAAGAAGAATTAGGATTAATTTATCTTAAAAAAAAGATTTGTAGCGGTAAATAATTTTGGATTCCATAGAAGAGAGTTCCGTGGTGATTCTGTAGAACAGAGTTGTGCTATTTACATGATGAATCAATGGTAAACAGGATTGTTTCAGATAGCCTAAGTAGCTTTAACAGATTTTTCCTTTCAGTGACCTGTTTTGCTCTCTGTGACTCTGTGAAACGAAATTTTCATGAAGATCATTTAAAAAAGGATCTCTCAAAAGACCAGAAGCAGGATTGAGCTGGAAAAACGATGTAGAAGAATAGAGACCAAGGCCTCCTTTCATTGCTATCTTGTTTTATTTAAATCAGCCACAGATGTACGAAGAAAACGGAAAACTGTAAATAAATGCCACCACAATAACGATAACCGCTTGCATTACTGCAGGGCACTGCAATCGCCACCCCTGTTCATGGAGGGACGGCGCCTCCATCCCAGTTTTGGGCAAGGAAACGGCGCCTCTGGCCGCGGGACGCGCC